>NC_051177.1:237212253-237432252 GCF_013339695.2 Rhipicephalus sanguineus | reverse complement strand
CTCGCTCTTGGCGCGCTTTCTTCTTCGCTGGAGTCGCCGGATGGAGGCAGACAGGCGCTCGCTCTTGGCGCGCTTTCTCTTTCGCTCGGAGTCGCCGGGATGGAGCGGCAGACAAGCGCTCGCTCTTGGCACGCTTTCTTGTCGCTCGGCAGCGGACACTTTCCGCATTTCACCCGATCACAAGCAGTGATAATGAAGGGACCACGTAAGCGAAAGCAAATAAAAGTTGATGTTTAATGATATACACGGTGTTTCACACTTTATATGATGTACTGGGTCGAATTTCACGGAAGGCTTCACGGTTTAGCGACGATCTATCCGGAGCTCGCCCCGATCATCATCATTCACCATTGGATGCTGTGATTTTTTTGTCTTAAGATGAATCGTTACCAACTAGCCCAAAATGGCTATTTCGCTACAATAAATCTTCAAAGAGAAATTTCTGCAGGTAAATGAGCAAGTTTAGGTCCTCACCAGCGTTTTTATCCCGACAAAAATTTTGCAGGCAGCGACGGTTTACATTTTATGCCGATAGGTTTGTGAAGAGGATCAAGCAGTTTCCAAGACGAGAGAGTTTCTGCTGGTATAGAGGTCATGATAAGGCGTTTTCTAAATCTTCTATACTCCGAAATTCTACTAATCGCTAATATTTTTTGCTTGTTGTTCCGGTAGCGCTAAACGCTAGCTTTGAGATGTGCAGCTGAGCCATACATCTCAGGGGAGTACAAGAAGCGCATGCATGCTCAGATAACAGCGGACGTGATAGCTGGTGCGCTGTAGCAATATCAATCTTTCTGAACTGTACTCATGTTTATTTTTGTTTATTTATTTACTACCCTTTTCTTGTATTTTGCAGCGCGCTAGGGCTGCAAACGTACAGCCTGTACACCGCAATTTCTAGGCTGTAAAATGTCCTCTCGTGTTAAGGACACGACAAAGTGAAACAAAACGACAATGAATAAACAGCTCAATACGCTCAGAAAGTTTGGAATCGTAACAGCGCATCACAACACAGATAACACTTCTGCACACTGAAGTGTCATCTCGTTCCTCAACTGTTTTCGCTCAAGTTGAGTTGCTGGACAAACTAAGATCGGAGGTAAATGATTTGGAAAAGTATAGTAGGAAGTGTAATTTTGAAGTCCATGGCCTGCCATACAAGCCTATGAATACTTGAGATCCATCATGAATGAGTTGGCCCGAACTTGGGATATCTGATTTTCAGGCGACCGCAATCACTGCAATACATCGTCTTCCCAGTAGAACCGATTCCATTCCGCCCATAGTGGTCCAGACTAGCGATGTTGGCTTCTAAAGATAAAGGCTTGGCCGCAAAGAAGGGTCTCCAAGTCTGGCCCAAACAGGGTCCTTTCCGCGGCTATATTTCAATGAGAACTGACACGTCACAACAAGAACCTATTCAAGCTTACTCGCTTTAAAGGAAAGGAAAAGGGCTTTAAGTTTGGTGTGGTCAAAGAATGGCAAGATCTTTGCCAAGAAATGTGAAGGAGCATCTCTCATTGGTAGAAAGAGAACACGATTTAGAAAAGATCTGCTGAAATGATGGATACCAGCTCACTAACTTGTAACAGCTTTCAGAAGTTTCGATGTTCTTCAATAATTCTCAAAGGGGATTCTTTTCGTGCCACACCACGTTAACATACGCAGCCTTCGAAAACACTGGGACGAATTTTGTGTGCTCACGTCATCTACGGCCCTGTTACTGATGTGTTTGTACTAACCGAATTAATGTCACAGCTGAAGATCTGAGGCGCTTCACACTGCCAGGGCACAAGGTATTTTCCTACACGCGACAAGCTAGAGGGGTGGGCGTGGCGTTTTTGTTAAAGATACCTTGGTCGTAACAGAGATAGTGTTACCTTTTCCAGGCTGAGTTATTGCCCTCTGATAAATGCGCCCATTTTTTCGTTGGTTTTGTTTGCCGTTTATCCGCCACTCGTTTCAATGGACGCTTGTTCTTAGCCGAACTTGATCAAGCACTCTCAGCTCAGTCACACGAAGAGTACATTGCTTGATAGGCGACTTTACATCGAATACTGCGTCCTACAGTTAGTTTAGTTGCAGACTACCTTGATACGTTGTCGAAATGGGGATTGCAAAGCATTATTCAAGGGCACGCGTGAAGAATACTATCTGGCCATCTTCCCACTTCCTGCATTGATCATATAAATATCAGAACACTAACGTTAACAGTGCAATCTGCTGTATTCGAAATCAAACTTGCTGATTACTATTTGTCTGTTGCTCGTTAACTCGGCAAAATAGCACATCTGCCCCACAGGGATCTCTAGTAAGAAAGAAGTTTCTATATGTGATGCCAAATCATTCTATACACTGGTATCAAAATACAACTAGAAATGTTTTTTAACAAATGTTGCTCCAGCTGACATATATGACAGACTCGTTGAAGTATTACAACAGCTTAGAATCGCGCAGCACGCATTATCTTCGTCAAAAGCGTACAAAGAAATAAGTGGATGACATCAGAAATTTTGGCTGCTTTAAAGAAAAAGATATTCTTTGGAACCTCACCAAACGTTATCCAGGTTCTGAGCAATGCGGTGGTAAATTCAAGAAGCGCGAAACAGAGCGAATGCGATGATTCGCTGCGCAAAGCGTAAACATTTACGGGATGAATTTCAACATGCTCGGACAGACTCCAGGAAAACTTGGTCCTTGATAAAACAGTCTAAAGGAGTGGTACCAAACGTGGTAATCATGCATGTGATTACAGTTCTTTTGGAGTTGATGATAATACCCTCGCTAACGACTTCAGTACTGTATCTCTCGAGTGTCCGGCAATGTATAGCCAGTCCCAACGACGTGCACTTTGCAGAATAGTACACTACAGTCTGCTCATTACCTTTTCTCACTGAAGATGAACTCGGATCGCTTATTTTAGTCTAAAGCGTAACAGGTCACTGGTATTGACGGCACTCGTGTAAATGACCTGCGGGCCATTTTTCACATATCAAAGATGTGTTGCTGTCGCTATATAACAATATATTTCCACTGGTACAATTCCCATGAATATGAAAACGGCTGTAGTAGTTCCTCTTTTTAGGGGAGGGGCACATAACCGAACAGAAAATTATCGCCCCATTTCTGTGATTTCTTGCTCTCTCAGTATTAGAAAAGCATCTACTCCTGACTATGACCAGTTTTTTGGACAAGCGCGGCATCCCCTTCCCAGTATGGGTTCATTCCAGGAAAGGTACACAGGCGCTTTCTCGAAGATTTATCTGACGTGTTGAACTTATCGTTCGAACAATCAGTTTGTATGCGCAATCCTTCTCGACGTGAGCAAGCATTCGATAGCGTAAGCCATGGAATTCTGTTAGCCAAGCTCTCTTTAGGGTTTCGTGGCACATTCTTGCAGCTTCTGCAAAATTGTCTGCATGACCGACGCCAACTAGTTTCACTTGGGAAGGCCAAGAGCGACTTCCTGTTAATAAAATCCGTGTCCCGAAAGGCTCCGTCCTAGTCCACTGTTATACACACATTTTTGTGAATGACCTGGTTGATGTGGTCCCGGTTGGTTTATATCAATATGCAGATGACACTGTCATTATAGCTCAGTCAACCAACTTTATGTCATGCCATTGCTTCATTACAGGCAGTTGCAAGAAGGGCTATGGACTGGTTTTCAGCTATTTAATAAAAATAATACGTCTAAGACAAAATGATTTGCTTCACAACCCATTAAAAAATTAGACGTCATTTTTCTTTCTGCTGCACGATTCCAATTTTATTTATTATTATTTATTTATTTATTTATTTTATTTACAGGATTTCTGCTGGCTTCAAAGTGAAGCCATAAGCAGGAGTGGGTAACATATAAATATAGCACACTGACATTCTCACAATATATACGCACAGAAAATGCCGCGGACACACAGTTTCGAACGCGGTAAAAAAAGAAAAATATGCAGTGCATGGCATGCAATTGCACATAGCATAATACCTATATAAATGCGTACTAACATCACTTGTGTACTAACAACATGTAAGCAAGCAAAGAAAAAAAAATATCGTGCCAACGTCACAAAACAAAGAGTACAAATATGGCAGGAAGACATGCTATAAGTTCTTTAGCTCCGATAAGAATGACGCCACTGTCGCCGCCTCCACAATCCCACCAGGGAGGCGATTCCACTCGCGTACAGTTCGTGGGAAAAAAGAGCCCATACGAGTTCGTTCTACAAGAAAATTCCTGTAATTTTTTGAGTGATCCGCCCGCGTGTGTCGTCGCACGACTTTTTCTATATACGCACTTGAATCAATGCCAAGCTTATCGTGATAGAGCAGGTACATATATTTAATCTTTCGCGATATCGCCGCAAATGTAAAGCTTCCAAGTTCGCTGTCTGAAGCAAAGCAGTGACTGACGTAAGGCGATTGTATGAGCGAAAGAAATCGAGCAGATTTTCTTTGTAGGTTTTCTAGTTTATCAATATTTTTCTTTGTGTATGGGTCCCAGACCACGCAGGCATATTCCAAAAGGGGACGAATGTAGGTTTTATATGCTAATAGTTTTATTTCTGCGTTGACTGTCGTAACGATCTCCTAAGATATCCAAGCTTTTTCATGGCTTTCTTTTATAAAAGTGATATGTTCATTCCACCGGAGGTCTGAAGTGATTATTAAGCCTAAGTATTTATAACAATTTACAGCACTAAGACAGCGACCATTTATTGAATACTGGAAAGTAAGTGGTGCCTTCTTTCTTGAAATTGTCATTGAAACGGTTTTTGTAGTATTGATGCTCATCTGCCATCTTTCACACCAAATAGTAGTTTGTCCAGGGCACTACTTAATAATGCCTGGTCATCAGGTGTGTTTACTTCCTGATAAAGGATGCAATCGTCCGCGAACAGTTTGATTTTGACAGGTATATCGTTTACGATATCATTTATAAAAACTAAAAAGAATAGTGGCCCGAGAACCGACCCTTGGGGAATGCCTGATCGCACGGGCGCCGGGCGTGAACACGAGCCGCCAACTGATACGCATTGACTCCTAGACGATAAGTATGACTTATCCATGAGAAAAGTGAGTTATTTTGTAATATGGGTTTTAATTTTAACAAAAGCTTATGGTGCGAGACGCGATCAAATGCCTTCTGGAAGTCCAAAAAAATTATATCGATTTGACTCTGTTTATTAAGGCTGAGGCAAACTCGTGTATTGTCTCAAGGAGTTGGGTAACCGTCGACATTCCCTTACGGAAACCATGTTGTCGGCAATCAATCAATTTATTTTGTTGCAGAAAGTTTGACAGGTGCGTAAAAATATATGTTCTAGCATTTTTGAGCAGGTACAAAGTAAAGATATTGGTCTGTATGACGTAATTAGTGAAGGATTTTCCGCCTTAGGGATCGGAACAACCTTCGCGCGCTTCCAATCTCTCGGGAGTTCTGCAGTGGACAATGTTTTTTTGAATATAATAGATAAATACTTTGAGCACCATTCTGCATACCTTACTAGAAAGGCGTTCGGTATGCAATCAATTCCTGGTGATTTCTTTATATCGATTTTAAGCAGCAGTGATAAAACACCCTTTCAGTTATCATTAAGTCAGAAATTTTAGGTACCTCCTGAAAATCGCAAAATTTGGTTGTTTTCCATCGTCATTTGTGTAGACTGAACAGAAGAATTTGTTAAAACGATGAGGCAAGGAGTGATTCATCAGTTACCAATTCTCCATCAATGAGGATTTTATATGCCTGTGTTTTGCTCCTAGGTGACAAGTGTCGCCAGAACTTCGCAGGAGCAGAAAGCAAGAAGTTTTTCAAAGATATGTTGAAAAAGTAGTCTTTTGCCTTCTTTATGGTTTCATTTAACTGCAAACGCATATTAGAAAACTTTGATACATGAGGCGATGACGGGTTCTGGCGCAGTTTTTTGCGCATCTTCTTTAGTTTGCGTCCCGCTCGCACTACTTCCCTCGTCATCCAAGGGCGAGCAGATTGCGTTCTGATAATCTTTGAGGGCACATGACTTGAGACGCATTTCATAACAAGATTCTTGAAGAAACCCCACAAATCTTCGACAGAGCAACTACTTGACTCATACATATCACTGAAATCAGAAAACGATATATCTAACAGGTCAAGAACGGCGACGTCATCAGAACGAGTGAAATTTGGCACTACGCGTTTTTCCTTCACTTCTTTCCTTACGCGCAGTGGAATGCTTAAAGATAACAATCGATGGTCGGATACACCGTCATAGACGCACAAAGCAGGATTTCGACGAAGGATTCTGTCACTCACAAGAAAAAGATCCAAAATAGATTGTGCGTTACTTTGAACACGGGTGGGTTGTTTTACTAACTGTGTTAGGTCATGGAAAAGAAACAATGTCGACCAAGGGCTCAGCAGCACTAGAAAGCGGTCCCGGGAAGTCCGCGTCCCAATTAACTTGAGGAATATTAAAATCGCCAGCTAACAATATATTACAAGTGCTTGTGTTGCAAGAACAAAGAAAATCATTAACACCATCAAAAAACGCCTTCTCGGCATTCGGAGGGGCGGTAAAATGCACCCACAACCAGATTCATTTCCTCAAGGTGTATTTTAATAATGACACATTCAATACCGTCTCTATCATAAAGCCTAGTCACATTGAGGTAGTTTTAAACAGGACGGCCACACCACCACCACGAGAAGGTCTGTCTTTCCTATAAATGCCATATCCTGGGGGCGTTATTTCGTCGTCCTTAATATCTGAATGTAGCCAGGTTTCTGTTATTATAATCAGATGGGGTGCATGCGCTATTGTGATACTTTCTAGGTCATCAGTTTATTAATGATGCTGCGGGCGGTTAAACTGAATGCAGCGAAGTGAATTGCCTGATTGTGCTTCGGTTCACTGCTGAGATTCCTTAACGGCATTACCTTGAAGTGGTACTCGTTCGTTACGGTCTGCATCCCAAACGAACAGAACACCGTTAACTCGGATTTTGTCGTAGATTAATTTCACCTTTTCGCCTGCCCTTCGATTTTCCGCCGTGCTTTCCCAAAGTTTTCTTCTTTTATGTCGTGTAGCTTCCGAGAAGTCCTCAGAAATCGAGAAACCTGTACCCTTAGTTTGAAGCAATTTTTAAGCACAGCAACCTTCTCACGGTAATCAATAAGCTTCAGAATTATGGGGCGAGGCTTACGTAGTTGTTTGCGCCCAATTCTGTGAATTCTTTCCGCAGACGATACTTGTATTTCCAGGATATCAGTAAACACACCCTTCAACACACTCTCGCTGAGTTCATCGAAACTTTCATTAGTTGTTTCCGGTATACCAAAGACGATCAAGTTGTTCCGCCTATTTCTATCTTCAAGATCAGCTAGCTTGCTTTCCAGCTTACGACCCTTTTTTCCAACTTATACGTCATTGTTTTCACCTCATTTACAGCCGTAGCGACTTCTTCCACTTTTTTTAACTTTAGCTCAATGCCATCCAGCCTCTTCCGAATGCTTTTCTGACCATCTAAAGCTCAGCAAGCAACTTTTGAACGTCAGGGCCGGGATTCGGCTCGACGTCGCCACACAACAAAAGCAAAGAGAGAAGCATTTCGCGTACACCAGAACAGATTCTGCTTAAGCTACATGGGCATGTCAGCTGGACAAAGAAAGGGTCGTCACATTTGACAGATGAAACTTCATCACTAACCTGCATGAAGAAAATAAACGGATTTGACATGATGCCGACGCGAGGCCAGCCGACATGCCCACTGAAGAAGCTCGATGGATGCCGGTATTTATATCTCCGTCCCGTGACGTCGATGTAGCCGCACGTGACACTTCCCAGCACTGCTTGTAGTACACTGGTTGTCCTGCGCAGTCTTCAAAATTTTCCAGGGGTTCAGCGAGGACGAATGTGCGATGCGTTTTCTCGGACCGTCGCTGTCGATCCAAGACGAGCAGCTGCATGAAGAAAATAAACGGATTGACATGATGCCGACGCGAGGCCAGCCGACATGCCCACTGAAGAAGCTCGATGGATGCCGTGTATTTATATCTCCGTCCGGTGACGTCGATGTAGCCGCACGTGACACTTCCCAGCACTGCTTGTAGTACACTGGTTGTCCTGCGCAGTCTTCAAATTTTCCAGGGGTTCAGCGAGGACGAATGTGCGATGCGTTTCTCGGACCGTCGCTGTCGATCCCAAGACGAGCAGCTGCATGAAGAAATAAACGGATTTGACATGATGCCGACGCGAGGCCAGCCGACATGCCCGACGCGAAGCCAGCCGACATGCCCGAAAAGGTTCTCAATTGTTATCCTTGTATGTGTACACCCTTAGAATATGTGCATACCGTGAAATACCTTGGTCTGTATTTGAGAGTGATGTGTCCTGGAAATCCCACGTAGATTATGTATGCAAAACGTCTTCGCGGTGTATCGTGCATGCTGTACAATTTGAAATATTATATGCCTCTCTCTATTCGAAAACTTGTTGTACATGCTTTGTGTATAGTGTAGTAAGGTACGGCATGACAGTATATGGCCACTGTGCGGCGCGCTGGCAAATGAGGGTAAACTCTATTCTCCGTCATATGTTAAAAAACATTGGTTACGACATTAACCTCAATGCCCGAAAACACGCTTTCAAAACCTTATGTATGCCGGACTTTACTCACTAATAGAAAACGTAGTGATTAGCACTTTTGGGACAATAGTTTCAAAACAAAGTATGTCCCTGCACGTTGTTTGCGTCCCAAGGATCCATTTTTAGTACCCAGGCGTCATACAAAGCATGGAAAAAGAGTACGAGATTGCTACGTTGCTGCACATTTCAATAAGCTGCCTACAAGTTTACTGCGCACCCGAACTAAACATAAGTTAAAAAAGGTTCTCAGGCGAATGATCTATTTACCTTCGTAAATAAAGTGGTTGTTCTCTCTCCTGTGCCGTATATTATTTTTCATTTTGTTTTATAGGCAAATGTACAACTTCAAAGATTGCTGTTTTCCGCTGCTGCCAGGCACTGCCGTAAAGCCCTATGAGGCTTTGGCAGGCCTGTTATGTGTATTGCTCTCTTATGAAATGTATAATAAAAATTTGATCTGATTTGATTTGATGAGAGGGTGATATGTATCGTAATTAAGTTTAATAAGAGGTACAAGATGAAGTTGGTACAGGCCTACGCGCCTACATCCGGCCATGATGATCAAATGGTTGAACGCTTCTACGAAGACGTAGAATCAGCAATGAGTAAGGTAAAGACACAGTATACTGTACTGATGGGCGACTTTAATGCAAAGGTAGGCAAGAAGCAGGCTGGAGATCATGCAGTTGGGGAATATGGCATCGGCTCTAGAAACGCCAGAGGGGAGTTACTAGTAGAGTTTGCAGAACGCAATAATTTACGCATCTTGAATACCTTCTACAGAAAACGGGCTACTCGTAAGTGGACGTGGAGGAGTCCTAATGGCGAAACTAAAAATGAAATAGACTTCATAATGTGCGGCCACCCGGGCATTGTACAGGATGTGGAAGTAGTTAACAAGATCCGATGCAGTGACCATAGAATGGTAAGATCTAGAATTCAACTTGACGTGAGGAACGGAACGGCAGAAACTGATACGCAGGAAGCCGATTAATGAACTAGCTCTGAGAGGGAAAGTTGAGGAATTCAGAGTTTCACTTCAGAATAGGTACGCGGCTTTAACCGAGGAAACCGACCTTAGCGTTGACGCAATGAATGATAATCTGACTAGTATCATCAAGGAGTGTGCAGTGGAAGTCGGGGGTACAGTTGTTAGACAGGACACTGGTAAGCTATCCCAAGAGACGAAAAAACCTCATTGAGAAACGTCAAGCTATGAAAGCCTCAAATGCAACAGACAAAATAGAGCTGGCGGAGCTTTCGAAGTTAATCAATAGGCGTAAAGTAGCCGACATAAGAAAGTATAATATGGAGAGAATTGAGCATGCTCTAAAGAACGGAAGAAGCCTAAAAGTTATGAAGACAAAACTGTGCATAGGCAAAAATCAGATGTATGCGTTAAGGGACAAGGATGGCAAGGTCACAAACAATATGGATAGAATAGTAGAGTAGCGGAAGAGTTCTACAGAGATCTGTACAGCAGCCGAGCCATTCAGGATGATAACGTAAGAAGGAGTAATAGCGCAGAGGAATCTGACATCCCACCAGTATTGACAGGAGAAGTAAAGAAAGCCCTAAAGGGAATGCAAAGAGGCAAGCAGCTGGTGAAGATCAGGTAACATCAAACCTGTTGAAAGACGGTGGAGAGATTATGTTAGAGAAACTGGCCACCCTGTATACGAAGTGTCCTCTCGACAGGGAGGATACCAGAATCTTGGAAGAATGCCAACATCATCTTGATCCATAAGAAAGGGGACGTCAAAGACCTGAAAAATTACAGGCCCATAAGCGTACTGTCGGTTGTCTACAAGCTATTTACAAAAGTAATTGCTAACCGAATTAATACGACATTGGAGTTCAAACAACCAAGGGACCAGGCAGGATTTCGTACAGGATTCTCAACAATAGACCATATTCATACTATCAATCAGGTGATAGAGAAATGCGCGGAATACAACCAACCCCTATACATAGCCTTCATAGATTACGAGAAGGCATTTGATTCGGTGGAGACATCAGCAGTCATGCAGGCACTGCGGAATCAAGGCATCGACGAAGCCTATATAAACATAATGGAAGAAATCTACAGCGGATCCACAGCCACTATAGTCCTCCATAAAGAAAGCGACAGAATCCCAATAAAGAAGGGCGTACGGCAGGGAGACACGATCTCTCCAATGTTATTCACCGCGTGTTTACAGGAGGTTTTCAGGGCCCTAGATTGGGAAGAGCTAGGGATAAGAGTTAATGGAGAGTATCTCAGTAACCTACGATTCGCTGATGACATTGCATTGATGAGTAACGCGGGAGACGAATTGCAGCTCATGATTACTGAACTGGATACGGAAAGTAGAAGAGTAGGTCTGAAAATTAATATGCATAAAACTAAAGTAATGTGGAACAATCTTGGTAGAGAACAGCGCTTTGCGATAGGTGGCGAGACACTGGAAGTTGTAAAGGAGTACGTCTACTTAGGACAGGTAGTAACCGCGGAGCCGAACCATGAGAGTGAAATAACTAGAAGAATAAGGATGGGTTGGGGCTCATTCGGCAAGCATTATCAAATCATGAATGGTAATCTACCACTATCCCTCAAGAGGAAGGTATATAACAGCTGCATCTTACCGGTACTTACCTACGGAGCAGAAACCTGGAGACTTACAAAGAGGGTTCAACTTAAATTGAGGACGACGCAGCGAGCGATGGAAAGGAAATGATAGGTGTAACCTTAAGAGACAGGAAGAGAGCAGAGTGGGTCAGGGAACAAACGGGGGTTAATGACATCATAGTTGAAATCAAGAAGAAGAAATGGATATGGGCCGGGCACGTAGCACGTCGGCAGGATAACCGGTGGTCATTAAGGGTAACTGACTGGATTCCAAGAGATGGCAAACGCGTGAGGGGGAGACAGAAAATTAGGTGGGTAGATGAGATTAAGAAGTTTGCAGGTATTACGTGGCAGCAGAAAGCACAGGACCGGGTTGATTGGCGGAACATGGGAGAGGCCTTTGCCCTGCAGTGGGCGTAGACAGGCTGATGATGATGATGATTTGATCAGCTTCCACGACCGTCAGTCGTGCCGTCGAGCTGCCCGGCAGTCCGCTACTTCGCCGCCTATGCGAGTATTCATGCGCTTCTTGTACTCCCATGAGATATATGATTCAGTTGCACAGCTCAAAGCGAGCGTTATGTGCTACCTGAACAAGAACAAGTAAAAAATCAGCTATAAGCAGAGCATTCGGAGTATAAAAGATTTGGATAACGCCTTGTTCATGAGCTTAATGTCAGAAGAAACTCTCTCCGTCTTCGAAACTGCTTCAGCCTATTCAAACAGTCGTCGTAAAATGTACAGATGCATCTGTGTCGGTGAAAACTTTTGTTCATGAGTAAAATGCTGTTGAGGAGCTAAACTTAGTCATTTACTTAAAAGAAATTTATCCCCTGAAGATGGCGGTGAAAGGAAACGTCATGGTTGGACGTCCGCCCGGCGCAAGAAGGCGGAGATTGTTGGTGCCGTCTACAGGACACTTTCTGTGCGCACCCAGTCTTCCTTGAATGCCTCTCTCGCGTACTGTGTGCATTAGGGCTGAATGAACTGTTGCACGCGAAAACCTGACTCGAATGTGCATCTAGACGAACTTTTTCCCACAATTGATTTCGTCAGGAACAATACTATGATGACTAAAAAAAATTCGGCAAATCCCACGTACCGTTGGAGTCAATGTTATGCGAAGCAGGCGGCGGGTAAGTGACTGGGACGTAACTTTTTTTACTGAGCGACACGTTACAAAATGACGCTAAAGATTTGTATAAATTTTATACGCACACTTATATATGTTGACGAGCCGCATATGTGTTATATAACCAGTTGTTTACGGTTGGGTAACGCTGCCAATAGCAACGTGGGTATTACCAACACCAGAAACGGTAAGCTGATATGTAGTGCTCCGAGAACGAACGCACGTTTCACGAACCCGTGTGCATGTGTGCAAGAAGTTCTTGTAGATCTTGAACAAGGGCATCATCACCGTGATCAGTGAGCACCAGCAGCTGGTCATTCCTCGTTATAGGATCCGGTCGTGACCGCGGTGACGAGGGGCCCATGTGTAGTGAAGTATGTTGTATAGTAGAGCTGTTGGAATTCGTGGATGCCTCGGTCATTTCGTCGACAAACTGTCTGTCGACAGAGCCGGCGACACGTAGGAACCTGAAGCCACACTTCGCGTTGGTGAGGTGTAGGCCTTCGAGGCTGGTAGGCCTGGATAGTGCTACGTAGACCAACATCAGTGGATGGTGTTTGTCGTATATGTAGACTACCTGGGCGTATGTGGCCTACGTAGCCTAGTCTTCAAGGCGGCTGTCAATCAATCGGGCATCATCCTCGGTCAGCATGAGGCCATCGCCCAGCCTCGTAAGAAATGAAGAGGACACTGCGTCGTTGTGGCGGACTAAGTGCACTTTACGGTGCGGTGATGTGGATATCATATATAACTTTCGTTAATGTATTCCTACGGGGTCGAGCAATGCTTCAATATAGCTTGCTGAATCATAGGAATACAAACGTTATGTTTATTATTATTAGACTGCTATAAAAGTGGAGCCAACACTGGAACTACAGACGTCAATCTGATATTACGCCCGTATCGTTGGAGTACACATCGTAGGAGTATCATGTAGTGTTTATTGCTTTCTTGTAAAATTAGATAGCCAGCACCACAACTACAATTGACGTTGCACCGATTTTACGCCTGCGTAGGCTGTTTTTCCAAACAAATTTACAGACCTGGCGTGGTTCAGTGGTACAATACCTGATTGCCACGCAGAATGCTTGGGTTCGATTCCTGCTGGGATCCTAATTTTCATTATTTCCATTCGTTGAGTCAACGCTGCCGATGTTGGTTTTACTTAACTCTGTAGCATTTAAGTTACCAATGTCTGTTGACGCCGTTCCTGGGTAGACATAAACTGTCAATCACCTGTGGCGCATACCCGTACAACGCGGCCCGTGGTAAACGGGTATGTGCCACACGTGTCTAGTGGAAAGGGTTTGACGACGTACGCCACAAGATTTTAACGTTATTCATGTCATGACCCGGCAATCATATTCGTCAAATCCTCTTACCCTCCCATGCAAATTTTCGTCTACACCAAGTTAAGGAGGCCATCATGAGAGCACCCAGACGTAGGCGGCTAGATAGATAGATACGTAGAGAGAAACGCTAAAAGTGCCAGAGGTTCGCTAAGAAATGCCTCACATTTAAAACACGCATATGTACAAATTTGCACTTAAAAGCAACTATTCCTCGTTTTTCTGAGAATTTGATGTTTCGTGAACACGAGAGAACATACTTAAGACCTAAAAATTATGACAATAGCAACTATAGCTACATGCTCGCTCATTTAATTGGTTGCGCAGGAACGGCGGCTTTGTAACTCCGATCTCACAAAACTAATACCGCATGTTTTTACAGATTCAGTTAGAGCACGCACTGGGCAATAATTCTGGGGAGATTAAAAAAATCGAAGATGGCTTTTTTTATTGCATTTCAAAGTATTACATTTTTATAAACATGCCCTCACTTATACATTTTTTGTTCGCGTTTGACACCATCCTTGGCAATCATATTTAACGAAATTGTTAAACTGATGTGTGGAAACGCTCTGGCAAATTTTGGAAATTCTGTATAATATAGAGACGAAGCAAGAAAATCTGAAATTAGCGCAATATGGAGCAATGTGCCGTATTTGCGATTTCTTTTCGTAACACACGGGCAACAAAACTGCAATATAACATTTTGTAAACATACATTACTCGTAGTACGCAAAGAAAAATTTTGAGACTCACAGCTGCGGTGGTTATTTTGTAGGACCTCGTCATAATCCCATGTTCACGCAATTCGCAAAAAGCAGTTCTGCTGAGTGGACACTTTTAGTTTTCTTTTACTAAGGCAACATCTTTTTTCGCAACACTAAGAATGGTTTCGTGGCCCTGGCGACTCCAGCAGCAAAATGTATTTTTTTCAGCGAAATTATAGGGGCGCTGCAACACTTTTCTACGTAGCCATGAAATGGCTTCACGAAAGGAGCTTATTTCCTCAGGAATCGACCACCGCAAAAATTTTTAAAATCTGTCCACTATGAGCGGAGTTGCAAAGATTTGTCGCACGCTGTAATTGCTGTCTCTCTTCTCTCGTCCTCACGAAAGCGCTGGAAGCCGAGCAGAGAGGGGTGGCACGGGGAAAGAAGGCACATGACGCGCGCTTCGTGACCTTGAGCGCTTTTTCTTTTTTTCATCGAACGCGCGGCGTACTTTCAGTGCGATCGCACGCACCCGCGGGCTAGTGACGGCCTCACGCGGCGGCCACAGCGTTCCATATTCAAATCAGCCAATGGAGTGCAACTTGTGTCAGTGATGCAGTGATTTTAGTCAATAGCATCATTTGTAGAGAAAAGAGGAAGCGATTTTTGGCTGACTTTGAGACGTTATTGTAAATCCCAGGCTGCGTGCTGCGTTATAATGTTTGACTCGCGTGTTCTCGGGAGCCTCGACTGCCGATCGGCAGTGTTTTCTGACCATGCTGAAAAAGTGTTGCAGGGCCCCTTAAATGGGGTCCCCGGACATACACCGATATTCTTACCTGAAGACACCGTGCTGCGATATTTTTGGCGGGAACATGTGACGTGACTATTTACGTAATGTTACATGATTTTAATCCCGTGACTAGTGACGTCGAGGTTCGTGATTTTAGTCATGTGACTAGTTGCTACGCGATATTACGTGATTTTCAATCATGTGACTAGATGTTACGTGATTTCAGTCACGTGATTAGATGTGCCATAGAGCAGGTAGCGCAAAAAATACGTAGACACAAGCCAGGAACATAAACACGAGACGAGCACGTTTGTGTTCCTGGCTTGTGTCTACGTATTTTAACATGAAAGTGTCTTATGCCGGGGTCCAACACGGCTCTACTGACGTATTTCCGTCATAGATATGACGTTGTAAAATATAAAGACTAACAGTAGGCGGAGAAAAAAAACCAGGAAGAAAAAGTTCCGTCACCGCGAACCGAACTTACGACCCCTCGCTCCGCAGCGCGAAACGATTCGGCCACGGACGGCACGTTCTTCGCAATGGTAACGGCGAGCTATTTATGCACACCATTTGCCGATGGCTGTACTCAGAGATCTGTGTTACAGCGTGTCTTCGTTATCACTAGCGAGATGGCGCGAAGGGCTCGAAGAGCGCGCTTTAAAGGTTGTCGCCGTTACGACGAGCGCCCGCGTCTACAGGGCGTGGTCGCTTGTGTGTGCGCTTATCTCGTGATCGCGGTGGTTTGTATACGTCTCGCGTTGAGAGCACGAAGATTATTATTATTATTATGTTTTATTGGCGCAAGGGCATCCAAGGCCAAAGGGCGCCAGTACAAGTGTCATAGTTTCAGTTTAGTTGTCTAAAATCACTAGTTATGACAATTGCTGTACAGGGGCATATCTATAAAATATATATAACTACGGTGTCTCTAAAAATGAATGTCTATTACATTTCATTACAAGGCCTTGAATTCGTTGGCTGCAGGTTCTCACGGTAAATGAGTCGGCAAGGTCCAAGTACCTCACTGCCGAATTCTTGCCTGCGCAAGAACTGCGAGGGCTCGGACGTACTTCAACACGTACGGCAACAGGCTGTACCTCACATGTGAGGCCCAGCCTGGTGACTAGGTTGGAATGATACCATTTCTAAAAACTTCATTTTTGCAAGGTATTTAAGAATTCGCTTATGGTTAAACATTGGGTCGAGTGATAAGAATAGCGCGGTATGAGGTGGAATATGATAGCGGTAAAGTTCTCTAAAATGGGTCAGTCGCCCTTGGTGAAGCACGGGGCATTCAATTAGGACATGCAGAATGGTTACATTCCCTGCACACTGTATACACGTCGGTGGATCACGGCTTGTCAGGAGGTGTTTATGTGTGGCATAGGTGTGGCCTATCCTGAGCCGTGCTAGGGTGACTTCGGTGAATCTGTTGAGCTTTTGCGGCATAGGTTTTGTTATTTGCGGTTTTACTAGATGGAGCTTGTTGTCGACTTGTTTGTCCCATTCTGCTTCCCAGTGTCTACGTAGCACTCTCCGTACAACAGGTTTTAGGTCCACACCGGGACCAGAATTTACATCGATAGTGTGCCGACTAGCCACTTCTCGGGCATTCTTGTCCGCTATTTCATTGCCTGAGATCCCAGAGTGACCTGGCACCCAGCATAGAATTATAGATAGGTTTAAGTTATAAGCTGCATTGATAGTATTAAGAAGCTTGTTGAAAACAGTGTTTTTGCTGTACTTGCCACAGGACAAGGCTGTAACTACGCTTAAGGAATCGGTGTACACTATAGACCTTTGTATCTTGTGTTGTATAATGTGGTCAATAATTAGCACTATTCCAAGCGCTTCAGCCGTAAAAATGCTGGCATGTGTATGTAAGGTCTTGGTGCTGGAGAAGTTTTGGCCATAGGCTGCACAGGATACAGATGTTGAGGACTTTGATCCATCAGAGAAGAAGGCGGTTGGACGATATTTGTGCTCAAGGGCCAAAAAATGTTTTTCAGTTAGCGCATTTGCACAAGTTTTCTTTTTGAGGTCTTTAAAGGACCAGTAACAAGTGACCGGACGCTGCTTCCAATGGGCAACGACTTCAGCATGGTCAATCTTCTGCAGATCCGCGAAGTTAATTTCGAGTTTTTCTGCAACAGGTTTTATTGCCAACGGAAACGGAGGGGCGATTGAGGGTCGGTTGACATATAGCTGTTTTGTAGACACATCATTTATAAGCGTTTTGCATGGGTGCTGTTTCAGGGACATGATTCTGATTGCATAGGTGACTCCTAGATATGTGCGCTGATTGTCCAGGGGCCACTGATCCGACTCTGCATAAAGGCATTCTACAGGGCTGGTACGGAAGGCACCAAGGGCCAGGCGGATGCCTAAGTGGTATACAGGGTCCAATAGCTTGAATGCTGTCTTTGAAGCTGACTGGTATACTATGCATCCACAATCTATGCGTGACACAACCAGGCTTCTAAACAGAGCTATGAGACAATGTCTGTCTGTCTCCTACGATTGATGAGATAAAATCTTTAAAAGGTTCATAGTCATGAGGCATTTTAGTTTCAGTTGTTTTATATGCTGAATGAAGGTGAGCTTAGCATCGCAGATTACACCGAGGAATATTTGTTCTTTAGCAAGCTTTGTCCATTCATTAGTATGCTAGGGTCAGGATGTATCCCTCTTCGCCTGGAGAACAATACAGCGGTAGTCTGACCGGTGTTAAATTTTAACCCATTTTCATCAGCCCATTTCGAAAGTTGGTTAACACCTAGCTGAATCTGGCGTTCGCATATGTGCACTTATTCTTCGCTTGTGTCCGTGTCTCTTTGCGCTACCTGCCTTAACATATGGTCAAGTTGCAGGATTTGAAACTGATTTGGATGTCGTCCACATACACTGAATACGATATTGCAGGCGGAATTACATGGCGAAGAGAGTTCATTTTGACTATAAAATGTGTGCAGCTTAGACTCCTCCTTGCGGTACTCATTTTCTTGAAGAAATGTGCGCGATAATACACATCCTATTCTTACACGAAACTTTCTTTCTGATAGGTAGTCTCTTAGGATGTTAATCAACCTACCACATATTCCGAAGGACGATAAGTCTTGCAGGATTCTGTATCGCCAGGCAGTATCATACACCTTCTCGAGATCAAAGAAAATAGAAAAACAATATTGGTTGTGTACAAAGGCATCACGTACATATGACTCAAGCAGGACAAGATTATCAGTTGTGGACCTAGCTCTTCGGAAACCAGATTGGTAAGGATCCGATATACCGTTATATTCCAGATAATGGATTAAACGGCGGTTGATCATTTATTCAAATACTTGGAAGTAGGCAGCTTGTGAGTGCAATAGGCCTGTAACTATTCACCGAGGAAGGATCTTTGCCATGTTTGAGGAATGGAAGGACAATTGCCTCTTTCCAAGCAGAGGGTATGTTGCCAGTATCGAAAATTTTGTTGTAAAGGCCCAAAAGGCAGTTTAGGGTTTCGTTGGAGAGATTTTCGATCATTTCATAGGTAATTGTGTCAGAACCAGGCGCTGAGCTTCCACAAGAATCTAGAGCAAGCTTGAGTTCATGGAGTGTTGGTGGTTGGTTATATCCATCTCATACAGGCCTGTTCGGACGCAGAGGTACACTTTCAGCTATGCGTTTATGCTGCATGAACTTCTCGGTATAATTGTCTGAGCTTGATACTTTTTCAAAGTGTTCGCCAAGAGTGTTTGCTTGTTCTTCTATTGTGTAATAAGAGTCATTGACCACTGGCAAGGGATTTGGGTGTTGTCCTTTGAGTTTATGGACCCTATTATAAACCCTACGGGCATCTGTGTAAGAGTTTATTGAGGATATATAGCGTGTCCAGCTTTCCCTTTTGGCTATACGGCGAATGCGCCTGCTGTTAGCTTTGCAGCTTTTGAAGTGTATCAAGTTTTCTACTCTTGGGTACCGAGAGAAAATGCTCCATCTTTGTTCTCGCGTTTCTTTGCATTTTCACAATCCTCATTCCACCATGGTTTTGCATTAATTTTATTTGCGCTAGACTGAGGTATGCACTTTTTAGCAGAGTTGAGGATATATTCGGAGATATAGCTAGCCATCATTTCGACATCTAGGTGGTCCACCTCTTCGAGGCGCAGTGTACATAGCTCTCTAAATTTCACCCAGTTTGCACCGCGCAAGTTCCATTTTTGGGGGTAAGCTGGTCTCTCATGCCATTGTCTAGTTTCTAGAAGAGTAGGAAAATGGTCACTCCCATATGGGTTATTAATAACTTTCCATTCTAGGTAAGGTAAAAGTGACGGTGATCCAATGGCTAAATCTATGCATGGATATGTATTGTGAGTGGTGCTGTAGTACGTTGGTTCTGCCTTGTTGAACAGACAGGCTCCAGATAAAAGCAGAAAAATTTCAATTGCGCGACCTCTCGCATCGCATCTCGTATCACCCCATAACGTACTATGAGCATTAAAATCTCCTATTATCACATAAGGTTCCGGTAGCTGATCAACAATCTTTTCAAACTCTATTTTGTCGAACCTTTCGTCGGGGGATATATACGTGGAGCAAACAGTTATCAGGTGATCGAATAAAATAGCCCGAACAGCCACAACTTCGAATGAACTTTGTAGCGCAATGTGCTGGCATGCTACTGACTTTTGCACAATGATTGCCACGCCTCCTGATGAGGAAGTACCACTATTCCGATCTTTTCGAAAAAAACCACGTATTGATTTAGGAAGTTATGGTGGCTTGACTTTAAGTGTGTTTCTTGAACACAGAACACTCTTGGCTGATAATCATTTAGTAAGTCTCTCATATAATCTAGGTTATGAAAAAGGCCTCTGGCATTCCATTGTAATATTTGTGTGGACATATTGAGGAAAATGTAGGTGTTCTGCGTTCAGCACTAAGGAAGGTAGGGTGTTGATGTGCGATAATTTGCTTCAAGAAGCAGGACCGTCGACCGGCCCCGTCATTTGCTTTTTTGTCTTCTTGGCGCGGTCCAGAGACCTGCGCCGGTCTTTCGGTACCAGAGGTACCGATGTGGTGTCCATTGCCTCCTGGGAGGCCGCACTTGCGAGCTGTTGGTTCCAGTTTCGGACCTCGCCTGGTGAGGTGAGGCCCTGAGACGCGACCACCCTGGAGTCGCGGGGCTCTTCCCTAGTTGGCGGAGTAGATTGAACTACTGCCGCCTTGGGGGCAGGCGCCACAGCCTGCGGCTCGCTCTGCGCGGGCCCGGCAGGTGGCGGACGCCGGTGCGACGCTGCCCCCTGACGCGCCACATCAGCATAGGTCGTGCCATGAATTGCGAAGCTCCTGGCTTCCCTGAAGGAGATATTCTCTCTTACTTTCAATGAGATGATATCTTTTTCTTTTTTCCACGCAGCACAAGCTCGTGAGTAGGCTGGGTGGTCATCACCGCAGTTGGCACGATGACATGGGGAATTACAGTTATCAGAAGTGTGATCTTTCGAGGCACATTTCGCACATGTGGATTGCCCTTTACAAACAAGGGATCTATGGCCGTACTTTTGACATTTAAAACACCTTCGCGGGTTCGGTACGTATGGCCGAACTCGTAGTTTAGTGTAGCCTGTCTCTATGTGCTCTGGCAGTTCGCTTGATCCAAATGTGAGTATAATGTGCTTTGTCGGTTTTTCTGTGTTGTCCCTTCTTATCTTTATTCGTTGCACGGTTGCTACGCTTTGCTCTTTCCATCCGTCGAGAAGCTCAGCGTCACTTAGGTTCAGGAGGTCATCGTCAGAGACGACGCCGCGAGTGGTTTTCATAGATCTATGTGGGGTGACTGTGATAGGGATGTTTCCGAAAGATGTCAGGTTTGGGAGCATTTCATACTGCTTCTTGTCTCTCAGTTCTAGTAATAGGTCGCCACTATCCATTTTCGAGGCCTTGTAGCCTGGTCCCAGTTGCCCTGTTAGGTTTCTTGCTACCAAGAACGGCGAGATTGTTGTGGCTTTTCCATCCGACTGTTCACTGTGTATTACGTGGTACAGTAGAACCCCGCTGATACGTTTTTGAAGGGACCGTAGGAAATAAACGTAAGAGACGGGAAACGTAAGAGCCGAAAAACAGAAAAAACGGCAAAATATTTAGTGGTACAGAATTTTATTTCAATTCTTACGAGCAGCACGAAAATTGGCGCGCTCAGCCGCGATCTAGTCGATGGATAGAAACGCGGAGCTTAGGACGGCCTCATCCACAGATATGTAATCAATGTATGTGATTTTTTTTAACACCAACAGCTGTAGGCATGAAAGAACTAAGCACACGCAATCACGACCGGCGCGGCAAGTCCGACCACGAACCGCACGCACGACCATGCGAGCTCCAACCAGCTCGAACTCCTCCCGCTCTCCGACAAATAACGATGATGATGAGTCTACGCCAACGCGATGGCAGAAGTGAATGCCAATCTCGAATTACGTCATACACGCGCTGTTTGTGCAATACAAATCTCAAAGGCTATGCTTTTGTCAATAGTAAATGCCAATCTCGAAGGCCTTGCTTTCGCGAGCAGTTACGTCATAGACGCCATCTTTGCAATTTGAATCTCGAAGGCCATGCTTTTGTTTGCATCAATTGAAAGATTCTGTTGCTTGCGCCTCTCACGCGGCTAATATTACGGTCAAACGAGGCCAAGCTGCGTGAAAATGCACCATGGCGGCTCTCTTTGGTAGTCACTCGGTCGGCTCCGAGCGCACTTCGCGACGTATCATACGTGAACGGTCCGACAGTTACGACGTAACAGCGGGGTTCCCAATACATTGTATCCTATGGGAGCTATGCCGGGACCGGTGGAAAACGACGTAACAGCCGAGAAAACGCAGCAGTGAGGAACGTAACAGCGGGGTTCTACTGTATATGGGGAAATGTTCATTGGAATTTGAGAAAAAATTGGTGGTTGCTTCGGCGCGTAACCTTTTCAGGTTACGATCAGGTTTGAAGGAGTGTGCATTTAACATAACAGTTATCTTACTTTTCGGCAGCGGTGCGGGCCGCCCACCACCGAGCCCAACAAGGGGACGTGGCAGGAGATGCTGGGCAAATCCTGCCATTGCCAGCCGTACAACGCTGCTACAACCGAATATGGGGCAACCAAGACTGGGTACCCACACAAGGTTAACCCTTGCCGCCTAGAAATTGGAAGTAAATGGAAAAGAGGAGAGGACAGGAAAAGGCGACTGCCGGTTACCCTGGGTGGGTCAGCCCAGGGGTGCCGTCTAAGTGAAGCCGGGGCCAAAGGGGTGTGTTGCCTCGGCCCGGGGGCCTTAAAGGTCCGGCGTCGGCTCAACCCCCAGGATCCCCTTTTTCCCGGACACGGCAAAGCGACGCACGGCTAGGCGTGGGGGGGGGGGGTCGGAACCCCCCCGTTAGGTCGGGTCCGTGGTGTCACTACACACCAAACGCCTGCTTGCGCAGACGCCCCTGCGGGGGAGAGCACGAAGATCACTTGGCTCGCTGCAGCGGCCGCTTTTGCGACAGCAGCGCGATGCTCACGCAAATGTGACAGTTACAAATGTGACAGTTAGTTCGCTCTCATCCTGTGTATGTTCGTTCCGTGCGTCCTTTCGCTTGAGCAGTGCGTTGCAAATGTCGAGCTGCTTGCCGTTCTTCGCGTGACATTACAATTTGTTGCTGTAGCATTGATTCCTTCGCCCTTGGGGCGAACAAATGCGCAACAAATGCTCAACTACGTCTGGGAAGACACGTTTCACTTTCGTGTTATACCGATCCTATGACAGAGGGATCAGCCATGTTTTTTTTCGCTACCTGCTCTATCATGCATTCTTACAAACTCGGCCAGATTTCCGTTCTAGTAAGCATGATTAGATGTTATGTGTTGCGACGTGATTTTCACCTGAGTGGTTGTTACGTGATTTTAGTCACGTGAATAGTTACATGATTTTTAATTACGTGGCTAGTTGACCCGTATTGTACGCGATTTTAGTCACGTCACTAGATGTTACGTAATTTTAGTCACGTGACAATGTTTCCTGATCTCAGTCACATGATGTTAGTCACGTGAACAGATGTTACGTGTTGTAACATAATCTTTAGTCACGTGACTGCTTGTCAGTGATATTACGTGATTTTTATTCACTTGAAACAGACTCGCTAATCATAGTTATTGCATTACACGCCGGAGAAGTCAGCGCGTGTGGTGTGTGTGCGAAGCAGAAGATGAAGAAGAGAACGAAGCGAGCGCCTGACTGTTCAAGATGATGGTAATTTCTATTCCCACTGCCCGGCGCAACGAAAAGCTTAAATAGCTCTGCTGCTTAAACTTCACAGTGGGCTAGCTGGTAAACATGATAAATTCCTTTATTCGGGCACTAAAGCACGGCTCGAATGTCAATGCCGCATGTATTAAGGCGAAAGCCTTTAATGTCTCGTACTAGCGGCTTCCATGCATGCCCTGGTCGGTGGCAGCTGTGTCCTCTCTCCCCCACACTCTCTCAGCAATCATGTGATGGCACAGCGGCGAATAGCAGCAGTTGCGCAACGCGGCGGCGGCCTCCAT
This sequence comes from Rhipicephalus sanguineus, assembly GCF_013339695.2. Taxonomy (NCBI): domain Eukaryota; kingdom Metazoa; phylum Arthropoda; class Arachnida; order Ixodida; family Ixodidae; genus Rhipicephalus; species Rhipicephalus sanguineus. The sequence continues at coordinate 237,408,470 of NC_051177.1, read as the reverse complement.
TGGGCGGCGTCCGTCCGTGCCCCCTCACAATCTCTCAGCAATCACGTGATGGCACAGCGGCGCGCGCCGGCAACGCTCCTTCGTCAGACGTCTCGTTGCAGTAGTCGAGTTAAGGCCGAGACAGACGGTACGATTTTCCTTCCGATGCGACGTCCGACCCGGCAGTGCGACAGCCAGAATGGTGGCTCTCTGATGCTATGAAAGGTCACCATGGCGGTTTCCCTCCGCCGCGTTGGACGTCGCATCGCATGAAAAATCGTACCGTATGTTTCAGCCTTACTCGGTTGGCTCCCAAGCGGCCCGGTGATGATTCCATGGCAAGCGGTTTGAAGAAGCGCCTAAAGAATGTGGATTTCTCCGATGCCATGGCATAGTCTGTCGAATGGCCATGGGCCTTCGCCGAACCCACTTTGGAATTTACAGTCTCCTTAAATTTTTATTGCCGACGAGCCTTGCCGCAGATAAGATTACCGACGGTGAATGCTGTGTGCCGCTATCAGTGTACAGTGTGTACTTTGACTTTTCGTTTCCTGGGCCAAAGTTCCACCAATAAAGAGTTTCGTTTTTAATAGCCTGAGTGGCACCTTCTTCGCCGTCACGATCACGTTACATTTTGGTCCATGTTAGAGAATGCTACAGGTGTGTGGCGACACAATCTGCGCATAATTTCGCGCAGCCTGCACCTCGTTATCATTCAGCCCGCCGTGACACGGCTGCACATTTCTTCACTGCGTTCCGATTGCCTCATTGCTTCGCTACCCAGACGAGCGTAGCTTCGGCACGCCTCGCCCGCTGCTGCTGCTAATCGAATAAACGATTGTTACGTTTTTATGTTGCGATTCGTACTTCGTTAGGAAACGACATGCCACATCTGGTGACCCGGAAAACGAGCACACCGTACCGCCATGGCCGAGCTGGAAGCGCTTGCTGCTCTTCGCCAACATGTACAAGAACTTCAACATCAACGTAGGCCCAGCAACAGCAGCATCCTGGCAACGTCTACGCAACCCTGGCCGAATCTGCCGGCTTGGATGAGGACGTCAGAACCCTGCAGACGGCATCCCGCACGCTGCTCCACACGACGTCTGGCGCGTCACTGTCAAACTTCCGCCGTTCTAGGTGGACTCGCCCGAGGTATGGTTCGCCTAAGTCGAGGCCCAGTTCTTCCTGGCGCGCATCGCACAAGACCAGACCCGCTACAATTACGTCGTCGCCCAACAGGACGCCCGCTACGCCAACGAGGTCCGGGATATTCTTGCCAACCCAACAACAGCCAACCCTTACGAACCCCTAAAGACTGAACTCATCCGAACTTGCTGGGTGCAAACCTTCGCAGTTCCTGCGCCACATGCGCGCTGTCGCGGGAAACATGGAAATTCATAATGAAACAAGCGCAAAATATACGAAGACTCAGAAAGGACACAGGACGGAGCGCTGTAGCAAAGAGCGATTAGTGGTTATCCCGTATCTGCATAACGTCTCGCATCGGTTGAAAAAAGTTGCTTCAAGGTATGGGGTGCGGGTTGTTTTTTCAGCCAAAAACAGATTGTCTAAGATTTGCCCGGCAGTGGAAAGGTTGGCCACAAAGAAAAGCAGCGAAAAAACGGTATGGATGTCAATTAAACATGGCAGGAGGTTTGTTGAGTGCAAAAAAGAAGTAGTCTACGGTATTCCTTTCACATGTGGAAAGGTATACGTGGGTCAAACAGGACGTTGCCTGAATGTACGCCTTCGCGAGCATGAGAGTTCACTAAAGGGGGCCCCGTACTCGCACTTGGCGATGCACTGCAAAGAGTGCACCTGCCAGCCAAAACTTTGTGACACAGAGATGATTGATATGCACAGAAAGCGAACGACAGAGAGATAATTGAAGCATTTCGAATTAAGAAAGGAGGTGAGATGTGTGTTAGCCAGGCGTCTGTTCTGCTAACCGATTCTGAGTTTGCTTTTTTAGATATGACATGAACCAGTGCAAATTTTTTCTTATTTTTTCTTGTTTGGAGGGGGGGGGGAAGGGCTTAACACGTGTTTACTTGATGTATGCGATGGGTTATCGAAGTGGTGTTTTGTTGATTCACTCTGTGATAACAAGGGTGGTGTGTGGTGACGAGGATGCATGTTATGCATATATAAGATTGTTCTTTCCAAAATAAATTTTCAGTTGCTAGTAAGCGCTCCGTCCTGTGTCCTTTCTGAGTCTTCGTATATTTTGCGCTTGTTTCATTATGAACCTATACCAACACGCCCAACTGGCAGTCATCCTAAATGGAAATTCAATATTCTTTCCTGCGAGCACTTTGGCTCCAACGACTTCCGCCTCACGTCCAGGCTATCCTGCAGGCTCAGATTGGGCTATCTCTAGACGAACTTGCCGAGATCGCTGATCGCGTCATCGAGGTCTCCTTGCCGCAGTTGTCACCCACAGTCCAGGCTGTCGCTGCACCACTGAACACCAAGAGCACCGTATCCACGATATCGATCGACAGCTCACCTTCATTCAGCGACGCCTGGATGAATGTCTTCCGGCGCACCAACACTACCACTCGCAAAACCGTGACCATAACACAGCCTCGTCGCAACAGCCTGATGACAACGGCCGATATACTACCATCGACGCTTCTGGGACACAGAGCCCGGTAATGTCGACCGCCCTGCTTCACTGGACATGAGGAAAACGCCAACGGCAACTCGTAGAGACGGCCGCAAGCTGCCAACCTTCCACCGTTCATTTCTTCGACCACGAAGTTTCATCAGAGGTAACTCGACCCTTGCCTCAACGCATCTCAGACTTGAAGGACTTCAACCAAGTTGAAGGACCACCCTCAACCCACCACCGCTAAAGACCGTCGCCGTTAACTCGGCATGCTGAACTTTTATAGGCGTTTCTTGCCGCACACCGCCGACTACCAGGCTTCACTCAATGATGCCTTGGCTGGTCTACGTGGAAACCAACCCTCCACGTGGACTCTGACTTTAGCGCAAATTTTCGAAGAATGCAAAGCTGCGCGCTGCACCGCCACGCTTCTCCCCTATCCCGTGCCAGACGCTCCCTTGGGACTCTGCGCAGACGCCTCCAGCTTCGCCGTTCGTGCCGCCCTCATGCGACGCGTAGACAACACCTGGCAGCCCTTGGCGTTCTTCTCCAAGAAACTCTCAGCTCGGAAAACGACCCCTTCAACGGCCAGTTCCACGACAAAACCACGCCTCCCCCCGCCCCGACTAGTTCGCAGCTTATTACAGAGAACTTCTGGCGATATACGAAGCAGTCCAACACTTTTGCCACATTCTCGAAGAACAGCACTGCACTGTCTATACCGACCGCAAACCTCTGACCTACGCTTTTCTAACAACGCCACGACAATCACCCGCCGGTTCAGCAGGACCAGATCTCGTCATTGCCCAGTTTACCGTCGACATCAAACCCGTCAGCGGGAAAGACATTGTGGTTGCCGACGCACTTTCACGTGTGGCAGCTATCAGCTCTTCGCAGGTAGCAGCTGGCGTCATCGCCGAGGCTCAGACTACACCATTTCCGACTACACCGACAAGCGCAAAAGCTGTCGGCGCAATCAGTGTTTTTGCTTTGTTTTTTTGTCAGTCAGTCAGTCAGTCAGTCAGTCAGTCAGTCAGTCAGTCAGTCAGTCAGTCAGTCAGTCAGTCAGTCAGTCAGTCAGTCAGCGTCAATCAGTCAGTCAGTCTCAGTCAGTCAGTCAGTCAGTCAGTCAGTCAGTCAGTCAGTCAGTCAGTCAGTCAGTCAGTCAGTCAGTCAGTCGGTTCAGTCAGTCAGTTCAGTCAGTCAGTTCAGATAGTCAGTTCAATCAGTTCAGTCAAATAGAGGCGGCTAAGAGTGTAGCTGTCGTCGATGTCGCTACCGCTACCATGTGTATATCTCCTAACCTGAGTAGCATGCCTTTGTTCCCAGGCCACTGGTACCAGGGTCCCGGCAATCCACAGCGCAACGGAGATCCGGTGGACGAGGACGACGGCATAGCCAAGTCGCACGACGAAGCCTGCGAGCGGGCCAGGAGCCACGAGGACGTCTTTGCTGCTGATCAGGCATCTGCGGCTCTCTTCTTGAACGATTTAGACGCACTGGTAACTGGCACTCCGCATTAGGTGCAGTTGGTCTGGGCACGAAGAATATTGTGGAACAATACGTCTTGGGCCGTATTCTCTATGGAATGCCAGGAGATAGACGGAATCGTGCACATAACGGGGAATCAGATACAGCAGACGCAAAGCGATACCAGCCTGACTCAACTACCGGCGACGCCCAAGGTATGTCGCAGCAGATGCCCTCAGACGCCCCCATCCGTCCAGGCGGAGCAGGAGTTGGAGGTGACGGTGAAAATTCGACAGAGCTCGTTCAGCAGATTTCGCGCGTACCTCGCGACCACGGAGTGGTCACAGTCTTCCGTGACAGCAAAATACTCACCACATGGCCTATGCAATGCTGAAGACCAATTTAGTTTATGACACCGAGGAAAAACGTTTGCAGGAGTTCTGAATAGCCTGTCACGCTTGCCAGTGAACCGGCCGTACCTCTGCATTCCTCATGGCACCTACCTTAACCTACCAGCTCACACAAGAGCTGTGAGTGCTCTGTCAAGGTAACCCCTCATGGTTTACGCACGCCACGGAAGACTGGCTCTTCGGTTGTCCAACCATCAACCTGACATGCTAGTTTATGGCCTTAGTTCCGTCGGACTGAACCACTACTGGATACCGGCATGTGTCGTGTGTAGAAAGGCGAGAGAAGTAACCCGATGAAGCCACAGTCTTATTTACCATTTCAGGAGAAGGACCACTCGGATCTATCTAAGAGCTACTGGTGTCTTAAAATCACACCTGGAAACGAGGATCACGATGGCGATGACGAAAAGAGCATACCTGTGTGGAGTACCACGTCACAACTTTGCCTACGACTTTATTCGTACTGACAAGGCTAGTCCCCGCTTGACCAAGTTCGTAAACCAGTTTCTTCAAAGGTCACGTGGGCACACCTAGTCAACTACGAGTACCAGTTTGGAAGTGACGCGTGGCTAAAGATGGGTCCCACTTATAACGCGGGCAAACGAGTTGCTAACTCGTACACACTTGGCCTGCCCGCTGACGTTGTATCCTACAAACTAGCAACGTGTCAAACTACGAATCGTACGAGCGAAAGCAGATACCAATACCACCATGCGACTTCGACACGACGCTATGCCACGCGCACGTGATTATTTGGGACCCCTATGGAAAATACTTATCACCACAGGTTTCAAAACAATGGCGCACTCAACCATTCAACGAGTGGTTTTGGAGTCTGCCTGGTATAAGTGACCATCGTGCATTCATTGCTGACGTGAACGCGCAAAATGCGTCAGTGCCAAATAGGGAACCTATAAAAATATACCCGTATCAAAGGGCTGACTTTGGTGCTATAACTTCAGCTTTTGAGTCTTATTTTCCTACTTTGAGGTGTTAGTTGATGAATTCGCAAATGGACATCTCTGGAAGCTGTTTAAAGACAAGCTCTTGAGTGGCGTAATGCCTTTGTCCCGACTCGTGTATCTCATCGAGATAATCAAGGGACAAACCTTGGTTTAATTTCAGCTGCGCTCACTACTGCGAAAAAAATCAGGAGAGTTTACTTAAGGCATAGGAAAAGGCAATCTCAGGGTGCTTGGTTGGAGCTTAAACGTTTGCAAAGCAGCTTTGAACATTTAGCTAAGGGGCTAAGCACACATATTTTGAAAATCTTGGCGAAAAGCTTTTAGGGGATCCCAAGAATTCTGGAAATTCGTTACGTCTAACGGTAAAGATAATAACTATTCCTGCTTTAAAGATATCTGAAACCATAGTTGACGGCGACAAAGATAAAGTAAAATCTTCAGTAATTTTTTTCGTCAGTGTTTAGACCTAAACTCTCGCACCGTCAGTGTGACTTTTAAAACTGACATTACTCCTATGCCTGAAGTTGTATTTGGTGTAGAAGGGTTGCGCAAATTACTACAGAAACTGAATCCATCTACCGCATGCGGTCCCGATGATGTTCCAGCGGCAATTCTTAAAAACTGTTGTGGAACACTATGTCTTTACTTTTCTCGCTTATTTCAAAAAATGTTTATCTGAAGCTTCATTTCCGCATGATTGGAAACTGGCCACGTGTAGTACCCATTCACAAAGGTGGATCGAGGAATGCGTTCAAAACTATAGGCCGGTGTCCTTGACAAGTGAAACATGCAAACTAATGGAGCACGTAATTTATACGTCAATTATGTCACACTTAGTTAAACATAACCTTCTAAGCTCTAGTCAACACGGTTTTCGACGGGACTTTTCATGCTCAACCCAACTAGCTGAATTCTTTCACGATCTGGCCTCAGCAATAGATAAAACGCAGATAATAGACTGTGTTCTAGATTTCAGAAAGCCATTTGACGTAGTTGCGCACGATCTTCTCATTTCAAAACTTCGAGCCTACAAATTGGACGATAGTGTCATAGCATGGGTTGCCGAATATCTTCGTGGTAGGCGGCAGTCTGTTTGGGCTCAACGGTTTCTCTTCCACATATGCTCCGGTAACTGCAGGTGTTCCTCAGAGTTCGGTTCGGGTCCCCTTTTTTATTTGCTGTTAATAATGATATTGCTGGTGATATCAGATCTTCATTTAGGATGTTTGCGGACGACTGTAGTATTTATAGAGTTAGAAAAAAAGAGATTACATTACTTTATTGCAGGCTGATTTAGACGTAATAGGAACATGGTGCGATAAATGGGAATGTCATTAAATGTTAAGAAATGTGTTCACGTCACCTTTTCAAGGAAACGCGCATCAGTCTTGCACATATGCATTAAATAATACGGCCTTACAGAAAGCTGAAGAATATAAATACTTCGGTTTATATAACGTCTGATTTACGATGGAATAAGCACATTTCTTACGTTAAGAATAAGGCAATAAGTTCGCTGAGTTTTCTCCGCCATAATTTCAGTCAGTTGCCGGGCAAATTAGAGGAGCAGCTGTATTTTAGTTATGTCCGCAGTATACTTGATTACGGTTGTATTTGTTGGGATCCACACACGTTGTTCTGACTGACCAGATTGAAAAGGTGCAAAACAAGGCGGCAAGGTTTGTACTGGGCAATTATAGTAGAACATTCAGCATGACGACAGTAAACAAGTTATCGTGGCAGCCACAGAAGACCGTCGGAAAAACTAAGACTCAAATTTTTTCACTCTGTATACAATCTAAAACCGGCATTGATCGAGAAAGATATATAAAGTTGCCTACTATGTGTCGTCGAGACGCGACCATGCACTGAAAGTCCGCGAGTATCATTTCAGAGGTGACGTTTTCAGGTATTCTTTTTTGCACGAACCATAAGGGAATGAAATGCTCTAGCGCCTGACAGTGTAAACATTTGGACAATAATGTCTTTTACCGCGGTTTGTGTGTGTGATCAATTTGTACATAATTTGTACTGTAACCCCCTGTTGTAATGCCCACTGGGGCGATGCAGGTATGAAATAAATAAAGAAATAAATAATATTGGCAGTAAGCAAGTTAGCAAGGACAACCAAGGCAGTACTGAAAACTTTTCACGACATAGCCGCCTTTTTCAAGTTGACACAGAACTGGTGGTTCACTCTGACGTAGACACGATAGTTGCCGAGAGTGTTACTTCACCCTCAACGTGGGGCCGTACTGCGTCACTCCAACGACAACATCAAAGCCAGTTACACAGCCTCACACGTCACGGACAGTCAATCTTACTCGCACAGAGTCCGAAGTACCGAACACAAGGCAGAGCTGCAGAAGATTGCGCAAGCGCAAACTAATGCATCAAAGGAAGCTGATTCAAGAAAGCCAACGCTCGGTACCATTTATACCACAGTAGATCGTTCTGTTTAATAAAAGCAAATTGAAACAAAAAAACACATTGTTGTTTTCATTTCTTATTTACTTCATATTGCTGGGCCGGTGTCGTGCGTCGAAGCCTAAGTAGAGTATATATATATATATATATATATTTTATATATATATATATATATTATATATATATATATATATATATATATTATATATCATCAGGCCTGTCTACGCCCATGCAGGGCGGCCTCCCATGTTCCGCCAATCAACCCGACCTGTGCTTTCTGCTGCCACGTTACACCTGCAACTTCTTAATTCATCTGCCCACCTAATTTTCTGTCTTCCCTCGCGCGTTTGCCATCTCTTGGAATCCAGTCAGTTACCCTTAATGACCACCGGTTATCCTGCCGACGTGCTACGTGCCGGCCCATATCCATTTCTTCTTCTTGATTTCAACTATGATGTCATTAACCCCCGTTTGTTCCCTGACCCACTCTGCTCTCTTCCTGTCTCTTAAGGTTACACCTATCATTTTCCTTTCCATTGCTCGAGGCGTCGTCCTCAGCTTCAATTGAACCCTCTTTGCAAGCCTCGAGCTTTCTGCTCCGTCGGTGAGTACCGGTAAGATGCAGATATACCTTCCTTTTGAGGGTTAGTGGTAAACTACCATTCATGATTTGATAATGCTTGCCGAATGAGCCCCAACCCATCCTTATTCTTCTAGTTATTTCACTCTCATGGTTCGGCTCCGCGGTTACTACTGTCCTAAGTAGACGTACTCCTTTACAACTTCCAGTGTCTCGCCACCTATCGCAAAGCGCTGTTCTCTGCCAAGATTGTTCCACATTACTTTAGTTTTATGCATATTAATTTTCAGACCTATCTTCTACTTTCCGTATCCAGTTCAGTAATCATGAGGTGCTGTTCGTCTCCCGCGTTACTCATCAATGCAATGTCATCAGCGAATCGTAGGTTACTGAGATACTCTCCATTAACTCTTATCCCTAACTCTTCCCAATCTAGGGCCCTGAAAACCTCCTGTAAACACGCGGTGAATAACATTGGAGAGATCGTGTCTCCCTGCCGTACGCCCTTCTTTATTGGGATTCTGTCGCTTTCTTTATGGAGGACTATAGTGGCTGTGGATCCGCTGTAGATTTCTTTCATTATGTTTATATAGGCTTCGTCGATGCCTTGATTCCGCAGTGCCTGCATGACCGCTGATGTCTCCACCGAATCAAATGCCTTCTCGTAATCTATGAAGGCTATGTATAGGGGTTGGTTGTATTCCGCGCATTTCTCTATCACCTGATTGATAGTATGAATATGGTCTATTGTTGAGAATCCTGTACGAAATCCTGCCTGGTCCCTTGGTTGATTGAACTCTAATGTCGTATTAATTCTGTTAGCAATTACTTTTGTAAATAGCTTGTAGACAACGGACAGTAAGCTTATGGGCCTGTAATTTTTCAGGTCCTTGACGTCCCCTTTCTTATGGATCAAGATGATGTTGGCATTCTTCCAAGATTTGGTATCCTCCCCGTCGAGAGGCACTTCGTATACAGGGTGTCCAGTTTCTCTAACATAATCTCTCCACCGTCTTTCAACAGGTCTGATGTTACCTGATCCTCACCAGCTGCTTTGCCTCTTTGCATTCCCTTTAGGGGTATATATATATATATATATATTATATATATATATATATATATATATATCTATATATTATAGATATATATAGTATATATATATATATACTTTTTCTGAGTGGAAGTACAACGACAACGACATACAAAAAAAACATGGTTGATCCCTCCGTTAGGAATCGGAATAACACGAAAGTAAAGCGTGCCCTTATGTATAGAAGTAACTGAATGTTTACTGTACATTGATACGCCTTGTGCACCGCCTATAGAGGCGCCACTGATAGCCAGCTAGCTGGCGCCGCCGACAGTACGTGCGCGAAGCCGAGCAGACAACAGCGCTTTGCACAGCTTTGCTGTGAGGAGATGAATGAAGTTCGCGGCTACTATTTCCCCTTCGTGCGGGAGCCAGACAACTAATTCTGCACTGGCAGCTGCAGGAAAGGCGCGGGCCTCTACGTGGACTTGTGCACGATGTTGTCGCGAACGAGCGCTTAACTAAGCGCACGTCGCCGATTTCGAACGACGGCATGAAAGCCTGGCGCCGACGGTTCGTGCGCGACAGAGCGCGCGCATGGAAAACACAAGTATAAGAAAGTCACAGTTTCGCCGCAAGGGCGAAGCAATGAATGCGATAGCAAGAAATTAATGCTATACGAAGTGAGGCTCGCCAAGGATACTCTCAGTTTGAACAGCGCTCCTGTTGCAAAGGCGGCCGAAGCAGCGAAGGAAACTGCGTGCTTCAAGTGTCGAGCTGTGACACTTGATAATTCGCGCTCATCTTCTGTTTGTTCGTTTAGCGGCGTCCCTGAGCTCGAGTGACATTCGTACGCGCCGTACGTAACATGAGGCGGACATCACGGTGAAAGCTTGAAACATTCCTCTTCCCCTCACAGAAAACCGCGCGAGCAGACAGCGGAAGGGCAAGGCTGTCCATGAGCGAGCTCGCCGACGACTTTTAAATGCGCCCGTCGGGCTCCTAGCGCCATCTCGCTGGTAATGAAGAAACGCTTATTATCGCCTGCCGTCTCTGAGTCCGTCCAGCGGTAAAGGGTGTGTATATAACGCTCGCCGTTAGCTGCGGGGAGGATCTGCGTTTCGTGGGCGTAGTGGATAGTGCCATCGCTGCGGAGCAAGAGGTCCCTGTTCGATTCCGCGCTTCGGAAGCATTTTAGGGGCGAAGCTCCTTAAGGCGGCACCCGTTGGTCCCTCGTAGTCGTAGTAGTGCGTAACCAGTCGTAACGCTAGTACCAGATCTTGAATTCCAAGGTGGTGCCGGTGGGAGATTTTTCTGCGCGTTGTTGAACAATAAGAAATTCGCAGCCGCGCGTTAACTAAAAGCCGAATTCTTCTCTTATTCCCCATTAGCAGCCATTGGCATTCCAGTAGGAAACGTTAGTGTAAGTGTTAGCTAAAAGCCGACTTCTTCTGTCTCTCATCCCATTAGCAGCCATTGTTTACCTCAAGGTAGTGCCTGGTGATTTCTCCTGTGCGTGATTAAACAATAAAATTTTGTTCAAACGCCCTTGATTGATGAAATAAACCAAAGAAAGACGCCAGATGTTTTTCTAAAAGCAAAACGAAAGACGCCAGATGTTTCTAAAGCAAAACGAAAAGACGCCAGCTGCTTAACGAAGACGCCAGATGTTTTCTAAAGCATGGTTTCTAAACAATGAAAATTCACAGCATATGTAAAATTAAAGTGAGCTGCAAGTCGTCATAACTCATCGAACCTTTAGTATAAACGCGCCCGATCTCACGTCGGTGATGATGTACTGGCAGAATTCACGGAAGATTCACGGTTTACCGATGAACCTCCGCGCTTCGCCCACTCATCATCATTCACTCCGTGGATATGCTGTGATTTTTTCTGTATTATTTTTCTTTGGACCTTTTATATATACATATACATACTTATACATATCGGTGCATGACGGCGGCGACGGCGACGGCAAAATTCAGCCGAGACTGTCCATATAATTGCTATCGAAAAAAGGCGTCGGGAGCGCGCCCGCGCGCCCTCTTACCCTCCCGCAGAAGACGCCACCCACACAGCCAACGAACGCGAAAGATCGGGATCGAGAAAGCAAGCCGAGCCAGCGGCGCCGTATGATTTCGCAGACGAATCGGTGAGAGGATCTCGCCCTTTTCCTAGCTTTCGCGTGCTACGCACAGACGAATCATACGCACCTCCCGAACCCAGGCGCGAGCCGATACAGGCAATGCAAGCGCAGCAAGCGCGCGGGGGCAGAGTCAGTCAGTGAGGAGTTAGCGGCAAAGAAGTTATGTCGTTCTAGTGATATCATCGTTTGCTCGACCGCAGAAGACGTGTTGTTGATGATCTAGTGCTGTGAGTTAAGTACAGAGTGACAGTGACAAGTTTTGAAGAGGGTCGCCGAGAGACAGTGATGACCGACTGCGAAGGAGGAACGAACGTACGCGTGGAGTGAATCGTCATGCTGGGAATATCAAAGGTGGCGTCACGCAGACCAGCGTAACAGGATCCGGCTATGAGGTGCAGCTGGTGGTGAATCCGCTTGTTTTGTTTACAAAGGTGACGTCTCAATCACTCTTGTTCTTTCTGAAGTCAACCATTGCTGCATTTCTGTTTCTGAAATAATAAATACAGAACTTAGCTTGTAATAGCGCGGTACATGTACCACGCTAGTACAAGCTAAGTTCATGATGACCAACTCGCCCGAACTACAACACTTCGAAATACGGAGCCTTTCAGCGAAGTGCCCTGCACGGCGATCGAACCGAACCAACGCATGCTCTAGGATGATAACTTCGGTCGTCCACCAGTGTCAACATGATCGAGTGCATCCAGCGAGCACCGATATGGCACGAACGCATTAGAAGAAGAAGACGCGCGACGTGTTAACCCGCACATGACGAAGCGGCTCGTCTTTGCCAACGAACAGCGGCGATCCATTGCTTCCGTCGCTTTTGCTCAGGAGGCCTTGCGTAAGTGAGTAAAACCGTGTTCCGGGCGCGTTTTAGGGGCGGACGCTCCCTTAAAGCGGCACCCGTCGTCCCCGTCGTAGTGCGTAACCAGTCTTAACGCTAGTACCAGATCTTGACCTCCAAGTGGTGCCGGTGGGAGATTTCTCCTGTGCGTTGTTGAACAATAAAAATTCGCAGCGTGCGCGTTAACTAAAAGCCGAATTCTTCTGTCTCCTTCCCCATTAGCAGCCATTGGCATGTTCCAGTAGGAAACGTTAGTAGAAGTAAAGTGTAAGTAGCTAAAAGCCGACTTCTTCGTCTCTCATTCCCATAGCAGCATGTTTACCTCCAAGGTAGTGCCTGGGTGAGATTCTCCTGTGCGTGTGTCACAAACGATCGCGTATAAAGCGCGCGCGATGCCGCTTTCAAACTGCTACGAGACAGAACGGCGAATCGCGCGCCCAAGAAGCGCGAAAGACGAAAAAAACAAGCATCAAAAGACGCCGGCGCGCCGCATCCTCCTCACCCACTCGAGCCAGACGCCGTAAACACGATCGAACGCCTGGCAAGGCCTGGATCTTTCTAGAAGGAGAGGGTGACGCATCCGCGAGCGATGCCGTCGCGATTCGAAATACGAGAAAGCTCTCCCTTTCCCCAGGCTTAGCTGTACTGCACGCAGAAGAAACATCCCGACGCTTCTAGAAACCGGGGAAGAAGGGATAAAAGCGTGCAAACGACGAGGCCAGTCAGTCAGTGAAGGGAGTCGGCAAGTCAGTGAGAGCGAAGCGAGAACCGGAGTGCGCGAGTCAGTCGGCCGGTGATGGGAAGTTATGCGATGTGGCTCCGTTAGCAAAGGAGTCGTGTTATGATGGTGTGCGGTCGGCCGATCGTCAATTTGGAAGAATTGGATGACGACGCCGTGGAGCCGTGACAAGTCTCGACGACGGTTGAGCTACGACGATCAACGCTGGAGCTGGCGTGAGTGTTTCCTTGAAGAGAAGCATTCGATTACCGTCCAAGTATTGTGGACTGGATACGCCATTATCTATTCAGGACTTTAACTGTCGTTGAATAGTTGTAATGCATGCGATTGCATTGTGTAGCGTGTGATCTGTTGTTTAGCTCCCGTTGTGTAAACACCATCTGAGTTATACCGTGAAGCTGTAACTGGTACCAGCCGAGTGGCATGTGTTGTATTATTTGTATTGCCTTAACTGAGAAATATTTCGTTTTCGTTTGTGTTATCGACTCTCGGCTCTGACTCGGTCTTGGACCACAACCGGCGTTCGCTGGCGCGCCAAAGGACCAACTCTAAATTGTCCGCGCTTTCGTGGTGCGTTTTCGGAGGGCCTTGACGCCAGCCCTTAGAACCGCCCGGCGATCGCCATCCCCATTAACGGGAAAGTGACAGCGTGATTAAACAATAAAAATTTTGTTCAACACGCCGTTGATTGATGAAATAAACCAACGAAAGACGTCAGTTTTCTAAAAGCAAAACGAAAAGACGCCAGATGTTTTCAAGCAAAACGAAAAGACGCCAGCTGCTTAACGAAAGACGCCAGATGTTTCTCCTCTCCTACGGTCCCCCCTCTCTATCTTGCCTCGCGGCGCAGCGGCGCCGACGCAGGCAGCGTCGCGGCAGCGTCCTGATTGAAAAACCGACCGCTCGCGCTGCACAACCGTTCACTGACCACCCCGTATATATAGGCACTGGATTTTGACCTCCAAGGTAGTGTGGTGTGCGATTGTCTCTGTGCGTGATTAAACAATGAAAATTCACAGGTACAGTTAAAATTAAAGTGAGCTGCAAGTCGTCATAACTCTCATCAAACCTTTAGTATAAACGCGCCCGATCTCACGTCGGTGATGATGTCCTGGGCAAATTCACGGAAGATTCACGGTTTACCGATGAACCTCCACAGCTTCGAACTCTCATCATTCACTCCGTGGATATGCTGTGATTTTTGTAGGTGTTGAGCATCCACTCCACAGCAATTGTTATTCGACATCCCTGAAGTTTCGGCCACACACATACGACGAACGTTGCTTATTTCACTACGGAAGCGTGAACAACGCGGAAACACACGTACAACGACGTAGGAAAACAGGCGGCCGTCTGCTTGCTTTCCCGAGAGCAATGATTGAGTTGCCGCCTATGACGCTTCCGTCGGCGTGCACTAGGAGTATAAGAGAGTTGCACAATGTATATGATGTCTGGCAGCTATATAATAGCACCGTTTAACGTGGATCGCCCACTTGATGATTGGTGGTACATCTCCATCCCGACGACTACGTCCCTGCTAATGATTAAACAAACCCTTGTGATAGCTGTAGTAGTTAACGGTGGAAGCGTAATCAGAGAACTAGGTGTGATAGCCAGAAGATGGTCGCATATAGGACGCAGAACTTGGTCGCCATCCCGCGGCATGTTTAAAATGTGATTGAACACCAAGGCCGGACTATAGGGCAACGCCAAGCGCTTCGTGCACCCCGGTAGCCCGGCTCGATTTTAGGGGCGAAGCTCCTTAAAGCGGCACCCGTTCGTCCCTCGTAGTCGTAGTGCGTAACCAGTCGTAACGCTAGTACCAGATCTTGACCTCCAAGGTGGTGCCGGTGGGAGATTTTCCTGTGCGTTGTGAACAATAAAATCACAGATATCCACGGAGGTGAATGATGATGATGGTGGGCGAAGCTGCGGAGGTTCAGCGGTAAACGTGAACCTTCCGTGAATTCTGCCAGTACATCATCACCGACGTGAGATAGGGCGCGTTTATACTAAAGGTCGATGAGTTATGACGACTTGAAGCTCACTTAATTTTACATGTACGCTGTGAATTTTCATTGTTTAGAAAACCATTGCCTTAGAAAACATCTGGCGTCTTCGTTAAGCAGCTGGCGTCTTTTCCTTTTGCTTTAGAAAACATCTGGCGTCTTTCGTGGTTTATTTCATCAATCAACTGCGTTTTGAACAAAATTTTATGTTTAATCACGCACAGGAGAAATCTCACCAGGCACTACCTTGGAGGTAAAGAATGGCTGCTAATGGGAATGAGAGACCGAAGAAGTCGGCTTTTAGCTACCGCTGCGAATTTTTTATTGTTCAACAACGCACAGGAAAAATCTCCCACCGGCACCACCTTGGAGGTCAAAGCGTAAGACTGGTTACGGACTACGACTACGACTACGAGGGACGAACGGGTGCCGCCTTAAGGAGCTTCGCCCCTAAAATTCGCAGCGTGCGCGTTAACTAAAAGGCGAATTCTTCTGTCTCTCATTCCCCATTAGCAGCCATTGGCATGTTCCAGCAGGAAACGTTAGTAGAAGCGTAAGTGTTAGCTAAAAGCCGACTTCTTCTGTCTCTCATTCCCATTAGCAGCCATTGTGTACCTCCAAGGTAGTGCTGGTGAGATTTCTCCTGTGCGTGATTAAACAATAAAAATTTGTTCAAAACGCGGTTGATTGATGAAATAAACCAACGAAAGACGCCAGATGTTTTCTAAAAGCAAAACGAAAAGAACGCCAGATGTTTCTAAAGCAAACGAAAAGACGCCAGCTGCTTAACGAAAGACGCCAGAAACAATGAAAATTCACAGCGTACATGTAAAATTAAAGTGAGCTGCAAGTCGTCATAACTCGCATCGAACCTTGTGGGGATCGAGAGCGTCCTCCTACCTGGCGCTCGTTCCCCAGCTGCCGCGCGTGCCGGCCGCGTAGCCCGGGCCGCACTTAGGCACCGGCAATCGCCAAGATGGCGGTCCAGGGCGCCTCTTTGTCTGGGCGAGCCAAGCGTCGGCTCCGGTCCCGCGCTGGAATTTCCGAGCACGGCTACGCTGGCGCGCTGCGCGGGCCTACGTCACAACGCAGCGACATTCCCCATTGGGCCGCTGGTGACATCCTCCTCTCCTACGAGCTAAGATGCGCCCGACGATTCGCTCGTGGCCGCAGATGCTCTCAGGCTAACACGAGAGGTTGACGCGCTGCTCTAGCAGGCTGCTTCTCGTTCGTGTGCTCGACCGCTGCCCTTTGTGTGGTAGTCTTAGCGCCGCTGGCAAGCGTACTCGATCGGCCTTGCGGAGTTCCCCTTACGGCCTGCAAGCCTGTGAGTGTCGTACTGTGCTGCATCTTGGGTTAATAAACCGTTCTTGTTGTTACCCTGCCTCGTGCGTGGTTTCTGCGCCGTGTCGGAGAAAACTACGAACCCGGCCGCAGCGTCGTCGCACGCAGCGGCAGTGGAGAACGTCGCGTCCCTACACGGTCGCGCTCGTAGGTAAGCCTAGCGCAAACCTATCTCCACAACCTTTAGTATAAACGCGCCCGATCTCACGTCGGTGATGATGTACTGGGCAGAATTCACGGAAGGTTCACGGTTTACCGATGAACCTCCGCAGCTTCGCCCACTCATCATCATTCACTCCGTGGATATGCTGTGATTTTTTTCTAGGGGCGAGCGCGTTAGCGGGGAACGCGGTGTTACAGCCACGTGAGGCAGGCGCGCGTCGCAGAGCTATGAACGAGGCCGACGCTTTTGCGACGCTTGGCTAAGGTCGCCACCTCGCGGTGTGTTAAGGCATTGACAAAATTGAACTTCTATTGAAAACGCGCCGAATGAGACGGGCGTTTAACGCACTGCAGGTGCTAATCGTGGAGGCCACAGTAATGACGAATTACTTTACCTTACCGCACCCAGAGGGCAACACCACCCCGCCGACCGGGAGAGTGGTAGATATAAAAGGCGTGTTTTTAAAGCCTCTGAAGTCTGTGACTGTGGTGCAGTGGATAGCGTGCCCGGCATGTGTTCTTGCGGACCGAGCGGTCGTGGGTTCGACGCCCGTTTAGGAAACTTTTTTCTTTGCCATCTGGATAGTGTAAATTTTTTCAACGTCATTTCCGTGACGGAAATACGGCACAGAAGTCTTGGTGGCCCCGGCATAAAACACATTCGTGTTAATAAAACCATGTCGTTGTCGTCGAAGCCTAATAAGGGATATATTTAAAGCTATTATATATATATATATATATATATTATATATATATATATATATATTAATATATATATATATATAATATATATATATGTGTGTGTGTGTGTGTGTGTACCTTTTCTGAGTTTAACTACACCGACGACGACATACAAGGAAAATACGTGTTTAAAAAGCGCCGTTGTTGTAGAATATAAGAAAAACAAACTCATGTAAATTCTACTGAGCGGCATGGCGAATAACTAACTAGTTGTCGCGCAATCATAACCAGTTCTTGACGGGTTTTTACACTAATTATAAAGGGCTTCCAAGGCCGCCGCGAGGGGTATATAGAGAGGTCTGCAGCAGCTCAGAACTCTCAGTCTTCAACAGGCTGTCCACTCAGGAAGACCTTAAGCGGACACTCAAGACGCCTTCGGTAAGACTGCAGTTTTTTTCGGTTAGCTATGCTATATTCTGAAATCTTGCATTTTTCTGCTCTAATAGAGACCATGGCAGAATCACGCAAACGTCAGCTTGACGATCAATAAACAGAAGATGAGGTACCCCTATATTACCATTTAGAATTATTTTTTGGTGACGCCATCCATATTCCCAGGGACAAACTACAAAGTTTGTTGGTTCGAGCGACGAGAACAGTACCTATGGCAATAACGAAACCCTGGCGGCATTTGTGGAACCTGATCGAGGCGTGGAAGAAGTATCAGATCCAAACGTGTCCGAACCAGGAACAGGGGTTGGAGGAGATGGAAAAAGTTTACAACCCCCTCCACGCTGGGCACTGCAGCTACAGTCAGTTCCAAACGAAGAAAGCTTGTGCACGATGTGTTTCCGCTCGAGACGACGAAGAGGCTGAGACAATTTGTCACGGCATTATCAGAGGATTCGAGCAAGGGCCCACCCAGTACGGAATCGCTGCCGTCGCACTCCACACACGAGGAACTACACTACCGCATGTCCACGTCTTACACGACTGCAGCTGGAGCAATGGCACATGCGGATGTGTTATCTTCGCTGGCTTCGTCAGACGACCAAATCGCTCGTCAATTTGGTCTACAAACGCCAGTGCACGGGACCTCTACCATCTCGTCAAGTATTTCAATAGTGAGCCCCGAGTATTGGAATACATTAAAATGGAAGGAAATGATTGGGTCCCGACGTTAGAGATGAAGTTTTGGGACAACTGGAAGGTTCAGGACATGAGCCCGGGCGAGTTTTGGAATACTGAACCCGAAACATTCGCATTCAGTTGCATGTAACGACGCCCATGGAGGTCAGACGAGCGGTGGAGACACTGACGAGGCACGCGCAAGAACGGGTGCAAAGTGCCGAAAACGTTCGAAATTGGGGGACCCTTAAGCTTCGCCTTTAAGAGTTGAACGCAATAGCGAAATCCGGCCCCTAGTGCGCGCTTCAACCACTAAGTGCATACTTATTAATGTGTATTGGTACACACACACGGGCGCGTGCGCGAATGCTACAGGTTTTGATCTAAAGCAAGAGTCGCATGGCCTCCAAGATACACGCCGCGCGCTCGCCATCTCGGAGGCCATCAGGAGTCTCACAATGCCTCACAGATGGCAGCACATTATCTAGCGTTTGCTGTTTGCTTGTTGATATGTTTTCCGCTAGATGGACATAGTTGTCCATTTTTAGAGCTGTTTGAATGAATGAATTGAAAGTTCGTGTGTGTTTTTAGCGGCGATGGCTGCACTATCCCGGCCTTTTTCGACATAGTTTGACGGCATCCCAAATGCGCCAACAAATCGCCGAATGGGCTCGTTTTCGTCGTGACACCTGTCGAACAAAATGCGTTAAGGAGACTCCTTCCACTACATGGCATTTATGTAGTGTTTTTTTCCGAAGCAGCTGCATGTAACATCGTGGCTTTGTGGTAGGACACCTGCTTGCCACGCGATTGGCCCGGGTTCGATCCTCAATGGGATCGAAATTCTTATTCTTAATTTTATTTGCTTCTTCTCGATTTTTCGCTCACGGTCGATTTTTCGCTCACAACCAACGGTGCCGACGCCGACGGCGGAATTTCTGCGACACGAGCTCTCTAACGCTGCCGCGTTAAAACGCTACCGCGTTAAAATCACAGCATATCCACGGAGTGAATGATGATGAGTGGGCGAAGCTGTGGAGGTTCATCGGTAACCGTGAATCTTCCGTGAATTCTGCCCCGTACATCATCACCGACGGGAGATCGGGCGCGTTTATACTAAAGGTTCGATGAGTTATGACGACTTGCAGCTCACTTTAATTTTACATGTACGCTGTGAATTTTCATTGTTTAGAAAACCATTGCTTTAGAAAACATCTGGCGTCTTTCGTTAAGCAGCTGGCGTCTTTTCGTTTTGCTTTAGAAACATCTGGCGTTCTTTCGTTTTGCTTTTAGAAAACATCTGGCGTCTTTCTTTGGTTTATTTCATCAATCAACGGCGTTTTGAACAAAATTTTTATTGTTTAATCACGCACAGGAGAAATCTCACCAGGCACTACCTTGGAGGTAAACAATGGCTGCTAATGGGAATGAGAGACAGAAGAAGTCGGCTTTTAGCTAACACTTACACTCCTACTTCTACTAACGTTTCCTACTGGAACATGCCAATGGCTGCTAATGGGGAATGAGAGACAGAAGAATTCGGCTTTTAGTTAACGCGCACGCTGCGAATTTTTTATTGTTCAACAACGCACAGGAAAAATCTCCCACCGGCACCACCATGGAGGTCAAGATCTGGTACTAGCGTTACGACTGGTTACTCACTACTACGACTACGAGGGACGAACGGGTGCCGCCTTAAGGAGCTTCGCCCCTAAAAGGAGCGTCGGAAGTGGAGCGTCGGAAGTGGCTACGCGAAAACCCCGTATCGCCGCTGACAAACATTGTGCGCACCCCCAAGTGGCTGGCAGACCCGGTGTTTCGGTTCATTCGCCTGGACGACAAGCGCCTGCAACGAGCTATCCAGGTGTTTAATGACGAAATGTGCTCGTACACCACCTTGGACTTTATTGAAATGTACCAGAACACCCAGCCTCTCTTTGATGCCCCACACGGTGACCTCGCTACCTTTTACGTGGATGTGCCCGCGTCGTCTGATGCCATGATGGAACTATTAAACTTTCAGTTTAATGGCATCCACGAGGAAGTGTCGGCTTTTGTAATCAACCTATATTGCCTGGTCGGGAAGGCGGTCCTCAAGAAAAACTACGGAGATTGTGTCCCCTCCGAGTGCAGGAAAAAATTTTTTTACCCCGTTCTTTTCTTTTACATTACCCGCGGTACGATCCGTAACTTTAACCCCTACACTAGCTTTCCTCTTCAGGACACCATGGGCCGTCGCATCCTGGTAGGGAACGAGCCAAACTGTTAGTCGTCTGCTTTTGATACTGTTAAAAATTTTTTTTGGTGGTGACGTAGACTGGGTGGCGGTCAAGTACCTCTGCTGATCAGACCATTTCCAGGACGCCCGTCATTGTGCTCTCAAACAACGAGGTGTTTCCAGTCTCCAGATGACGAGGCCTTCAACCACCGCATGTGGCGCTACAAGTGGCGAGCATGTCCTCCACTAAAGAAATACGACAAGAAGATCCACCCGATGGCCCTGGTGCTCCTTTTTGACACTTTTGTACACGAAGAAACATACGTCGGCACCCGCGAACTTGATCAATCAACAACTTTGAACCTAACATTCTGATACTTCGTTAATGCTTGGCATTTTCCGACTACACCGACACTGACAAGCGCAAAAACTGTCGGCGCAATCAGTCTGTTTTTGTTTTGTTTTTTTTGTCAGTCAGTCAGCTACATTTCCCGGCTACACCGACACCGACAAGCGCAAAAGCTGTCGGCGCAATCAGTCTGTTTTTGTTTTGTTTTTTGTCAGTAAGTCAATCAGTCAGTCACCTACATTTCCCGGCTACCCCGACACCGACTAGCGCAAAAGCTGTCGGCGCAATCAGTCTGTTTTTGTTTTGTTTTTTGTCAGTCAGTCAGTCAGTTCATTCAGTTAGTTCAGTCAGTCAGTCAGTCAGTCAGTCAGTCAGTCAGTCAGTCAGTCAGTCAGTCAGTCAGTCAGTCAGTCAGTCAGTCAGGAACTGCAGGAACTTTTTAAGTGCGGGTCCTCACTACAGCTGCAACAATCCCCATACCTGGGTCGACAACCACAATGTACTGTTTTTTTATTTTATTGTATTCCTCACTTCATCTTGTATTTCAACTGTTCTTGCCTGTTGCTAGTTTTTGCCCTGTATAGTATTGTATTGTATTGCCTTCTATATTGCATTTATTGCTTTCCATATTGTATTTAGGATTTTGCATTCTATGTTATTGGTTTCCTGTTATTTCATCTGCTATTTTAACTGTTCTCGCTTGTTTACCACTTGCTAATATTCTGCTAATTTTTAAAATCCACTTTTGTTGTATTTTTTAACTGAGGGTCCCGTTTTCAGTATTATACTCTGGGACCCTCATCTGTATACATGTATTATGTAACTAACCCTTATGTCACCAATAAACTCAAACTCAAACTGTGACATGTCAACAGGACGAAACAGGCCCTATGTACACCTGCCCCGTCGCCGTGGCCTTTTCACCCAGCTTCACAACATCAGCCATCCGGCATACGCGCCTCTATACGCCTTCTAACTGACCGCTATGTTTGGCCCTCCATGCAACGGGATTGCCGCACCTGGCCGCGCTCCTGCATTCAATGCCAACGCGCTAAAGTCACCAGGCACGTCACTTCACCGCTTGGAGCTTTCCCTCAGCCCTCTGGTCGGTTTCAACAAGTCCGCCTCGATATCATAGGACCTTTCCCCCAAGGCTGGACCCTATCGCTACTGCCTCACCACCATCGATCGGTATACTCGATGGCCTAAGGCATGGCCCCTCGAGGGAACCACCGCGGAAGAAGTGGCCTCGGCTTTCTTCACCGGGTGGATTGCTCGCCCGGCTCCCCTTGCCGCATCACCACCGATCAAAGGACGACAGTTCGAATCACATGTTTTCAGGCTCCTGGGCCTGACCATCGGGTTTGAGCGCTTGAGGGCATCCAGTTACCACCCATGCGCCAACTGGGCGCTAGAGCGCTTCCACCGACAGTTCAAAGCAGCCATCATGTGCCACCCAGGCTCAACCTGGCTCGAGGCCATGCCAGTCGTCGCCCTAGGTCTCCGCGCCAACTTCAATTTGGACAGTCAGGCTACACCAGCAGAGCTCGTCGACGGAGAACCACTCCATATCCAGGCGAACTTTTCACTGCGCTGTCATACAACACCGCGACGTCAGATCCCGCCGACTTCGTCGCCCGGCTCCGACGCACCATCGCCGCCCTGCGCCCGTCACCTGCAGCTAACCACTGTAAGTCTGCACCTTTCGGTTTCAAGGATCTGACAACGTGCACGCACGCTTTGCTCCGCGACTACACTGTCCTGAGACATTTCCAGCCGCCCTACAGTGGACCCTACTTGGTCGTCCATCGCTACGACAAAAACTTTACTCTGCGCGTGAACCGCGACGACGCGCGAGCTTCTGTTGACCGGCTGAAGCCAGCATACATTGCTCCTGACGGATCAGGAAATGACAGTCCATCCACAGGCGTCTATCCACAACCCCCCACGTCGCAACCCGCTTCTGTCACGACACGTTATGAACATCTGGTACGCTTCACAGATTTCTACAAGCATTGAGGGCTTTCCACTTCGCGGGGGGTGATGTGGCGACACAATTTGCGCATAATTCCGTGCAGCCTGCACCTTGCTATCATTCAGCCCGGCGTGACACGACTACACGCTGCACTGCTTTCCGATAAGCCACAGCGCCACCGCAGCGTCACCCGAGGGATACGTCACTGGGGGTGGCTACGAAACCAAGCTGCCAAGCTTGGACGAGCCCCATCCCTTCGCAACCAGACGAGCGTAGCGTCGGCATGCTCACCCACTGCTGCTGCTAATCGAATGAACGATTGTTACGTTTTTGTGTCGCGATTCGTACTTCTTTAGACACGACATCCCACAGGAGTAACAAAACTGTGGCATGCATTGTGTTAAAAAAAATTTGCGTAACTTGCATTAAAGTTTGTCAGTGCACTTAGTTGGGCCAGTTGGTTCTGTATGTCGATGAAGTGGATGCGCTTGAAAGACGAGGAAGAAGAAGAGAAGGGACACACAGTGCGCAACTTAGAACTTGTTTATTGGAAAAAAGGGGGTAGCGTCACTTATATACACTTAATTTTTGACAAGAGTTCTACTGGGGCTCACTTTGATGTAGAGGGAACCTTGACGCCTTTAGGCAGACGTTAGCGCCTTTGCAAGTGACGAATGAACTTCCGTTAAACGGATCCATTAAGTTTTAGACCTGCATATCACCTTTCGCAGTAACCATGCATGCGGGGTTATCAGCCAAGAAGTAACAAACCAATTTACCCGATGGATCAGATCATTCTAAACTCGTGAAACGAAGCATCGCCAACATGTGTCTAAATAATGCACTTAAGAAATCATGCCCTCATCGTGCGCAGCAATCTTTGTTAGAACAAGTAAATCGTCTAAAGGCGTCAAGCTACCCTGACCACGTGTTAGTGTCGGTATCCGAGGGTGCTAGTGAAAGATTAGTTAAGCAATCTGGTTGTGAACAGAACAGTGGTAAGTCTAACAGGAACAAAAAAGTAGCGGTCATCCCATACATTCATCGCATATCACACAATCTCAAGAAAGCTGCTCAGAAGGCGGGTGTGGAGGTAGCATTTTCCGCTCCGCAGAAATTATCAAGACTGTGCAGATTGACAGAGCCCTGTTCCAGTGCGCCTCTCATCTGCGACGTTAAACACAGGGTTAAATTCGTTCAGTGCCAGAAGGGTGTTGTGTACAACATTCCACTTCATGTGGAAAGGTATAAATAGGACAAACTGGGCGCTGCCTAAACGAAGTCTAAGAGAACACAGCAATAATGTCAGGAACCGGTAACAACAGACATCTCGCAACTCACTGCCAAAAGTGCTCCTGCACCCAGAAATTTGAGCAGTGCACAGTCATGTATCGCAACCGTAATCAATCGGCGAGGCTCGTAGTTGAAGCAAAATATATTTTAGAATGCGCAGAATCGTGTGTCAGCATAGCGTCATTGACATTATCTAAGAAAGAGATAGCATTTTTGAGTGCTCAGTAACGTGTAACGCGCAGGCCCTGTGTGACGTGCTTAAGTGTATATAAGTGACGCTACCCCCCTTTTTCCTAATAAACAAGTTATAAGTTGCGCACTGTGTGTCCCGTCTCTTCTTCGTCCTCGTCTTTCAAGCGCATCCACTTGATCGACTTGCATTCAAGGCGCGATGGTCAAGTGGCAGCGGAGCTGATGGGCATCTATGTCGTCCTTGCTTGTGCTGTTTTGCTAACTTTTGCAAATTTTCTGTTTCTTTGTTCCTCTACATTTTTTCTTCTCTCTTCCCTGTGTTTTTTTCTAGGTAATTTTTTCTCTGTTCCTATTTATTTCTCTCTGTCTGTCTCTATTTTTCCCCTTTCTTGCTCTTTCTGTTTCTTCCTCTTTCATCTCGTTCTATCTCTCACTCTATTTCTTTCGTTTCACTGTCTTTCGCTGATCTTCTCTCTTTCTCTTTCTGCATTTCTTTCTCATTCTTGCCAGGCTATGCTTTACTCTCTCCCCTCCTTCTTTCCCTCCTCCTCAGCATCACATCTCTCTTCCTCACGCTCATTTTGCTTTCCACCCCCTTGCTTCACTCTACTATAAAAGGCTACGCGATGCTCTGCTGGCGTGCCTAGATAGCCAAGTTAGGACGCTCGCCTTCAAATCGAGGGTACGTGGGTTCGAATCTCACCTGGTGAAAAAAATTTTTCTGGCAATAACTTCTCTCTCTTCCTTCATACCTTTCTTTCTTCCTGTCTATCTCTTTCTTTCTCTCTTTCTTCCTTTCTCTCTGTACTTTCTCGCACCCATCAGGGTTATTACAGGCCACGCTGTAGAAATCGGTGCGCGTGTTCTGGGAGCGAAGCAGGAGATGAAGAAGGGCATAAAGGCCGGTTCATGGTGATGATAGTTTTGGGTCACGGCATTTACGCCAACCTAGAAACGCTTCGCTGTTAAAAATCAGTTTCCTCGCAACGAAGAAGGATTGAGTGAGATAGCAATAAATTCTAATGTTATACGAAGTAAGCCTAGCAGCTAAATCTTGGATCCAGTCTCGCGTAACTCTACAAAACTCTGGTGTAAGGGATACGGGTGCTCCAGGAAGCGAATCGGTTTTCGTGCAGCCTGTCGTCTCAACGCGAAGCGGTGAGAGCACAGCACGTAGAAGGGTATACGACCCGTACACCGGATTACGTTATAGCATGTACCCTCCGTGCGACGGAGACTTCCGGCTCGTTTCATCTCTGCTTGAATCGCGCTCGCCGCAAGCGCTCGCGCACTTTTGCTCGCGAGTAGAACATACGATGCGCGGGGAGATAATATTGATCAAACCTTTATAGCGAACATGACGGCGACGGCAAAATCCTCCAAGAGTGTCCATATAATTGCTATCTCAATAAAATACGGGCAGATCTCACACATTGTGGCAATTGATTTCATACGAAGCAGCTAGCGAGTATCAACGTATACCGAATCAGCGCATGTCGGCGAGTGCCCGCCAATAAACGTCCTTACAATTTGGCGGAGAGTGCTGTGCCCTTAAAACAACTTCGGTCCGCATTCGATGCTCTTGGAGCTTCGATCCCGTGCCGTGCCATCTACAATACCTCAAGACGCTGCCCAGCAAACGGCCCACAGGCGGTATGCCCCGGTGTCCCCCGCATCCGCGACCCTCCCGTCTTCACCGTCGCGGATGGCACCGACGTCGAGGACTGGCTTGCGATTTACGAGCGTGCGAGCGTACACAATAAATGGGACGAGGCAGGGAAACTGAGCAACCTGGTTTTCTACCTCGCGATCGTGGCAAGCCTATGGTACAACCACGCATTCGATTTCCCTACGTGGTCTGCTTTCAAGGCCGCCATCATCGACGTGTTCGGCCACCCTGCTGTTCGTAAGCTGAAAGCCGAACAGCGTTTACGTGAGCGAGTTCAGCAGTCTGGCGAGTTTTTCACAAGTTACATAGAAGACGTCCTCGACTTGTGCAAGGAAGCCGACGCGACCACGTCTGAGTCTGACAAGATCCGAAACATTATGAAGGGCATCGACTACGATGCCTTCACCATGCTGCTCGTCAAAAACCCTCGCACTGTGGCAGAGTTCATTACACTGTACCAAAGCTACCAGGAGCTGCGCCGGCAGCGGCTGATGACGCGTCGACCTGCATCGAGCGACGTTGATCGCACTGGCTCGTCAGCCATTTCGGACCACTCCGTCTTGCTCGCCGAAATCAAGTCATTTGTGTGCGAGGAAATTGCCTGCCAGTTCTCTCTACTGGCCTTCGCTCACCCGCAGCATTTTGAGCAGCCGTCCACCACACTGCTGCCTCCCCTACGCTGAGCTATTGAGCAGAAAATCGCGAAGGTCATGCCGGAATAACAACAGACCCCTACGGCGCCTGCGCCGCCTCAGTTACGCGCAAGTTGTAGCCAGGCTGCCCCCAGCGATCCCTGTGGTTCCCCTACTTACCTACGCTGGAGCCGTCGCCAGGTCTCAGGCCTTCGAAGCGAGTGTGCCGGCTGCGTACGCCGACGTCATGCATACGCCCCGACTGCAGCCCACCATGAACGCCCCGCGGCGGGTTGCAGGGCAGGGATGCGCTTCGGCTTGTCCATGCCTTTGTAATCAGCCGGATCCTCTACTCCGGACCCTACCTTCGCACTACGAAGCAACACGATCAACGCATTGACGCCATCATTAGGAAGGCTACAAAGCGAGCTTTGGACCTCCCGGTAACTACCTCCAATGCCAAGTTGTCGGCACTGGGGGTGCTCAACTCCTACCAGGAGTTCAAGGAGGCCCACCTCGTAAACCAATATACGCGACTTTCGGAGACTGTATCTGGGCGCCGCCTGTTAGACCGCTTGCACATAAAACATGACTGCATTCCAGAGGAGACATGCCGAATTCCAGAGCTGTGGCGCCACAAGCTCTGGGTTTCTCCACTACCTCGCAACATGCACTCGCAGACACACGAAGGCAGACGAGGGGCGCGCTCTCGGGCCCTCGAACACCAATATGGATCCAAGCAGGGTGTATACTATGTTGATGTGGCAGGGCCGTCGCCCACCGGATTCTACACGGCCGCCGTAGTTCACCAGGACCAACGCGTTAATGGTCTCTCCTATCGGGCGATCAACTCGGCGCGGGCAGAGGAGGTAGCAATAGCGCTTGCCGCCTCGGACACGAACTCGAGGGTGATCATCACAGATTCGCGCAGAGCCTGTGAAAACTACCTGGCGGGCGAGGTCTCACATTTAGCCTTACGAAATTCTAAAGCGAGCCGCGAGGGATTAGGACCCCTCACCTAAACGCATCATTTGGACTCCGGGCCACCAGGGCCTTCGAGGTAACGAGGCTGCGGACGCGGCCGCCCGCGCGCTTATCCCCCGGGCACCTCACCCAGGCTTTTCCGGCTCAGAGATGCAACCGCTTCTGCGATTCAAAGAAATTCTGGCTCACTATTGCGAACGCCATCGGCTTTTCCCGGTCCCTGCTAAGGGCCTGAGTAAAGCCGATGAACGAACCTTAAGGCGCCTGCAGACCAACACCTTGTTGTGTCCTGCAATAGTAAAACATTTTGACCCGAAAGTTGATGGGCGGTGCCCTCACTGTGGGGAAGTCTCCGATAACTTTCACATGGTTTGGGCATGTCAGTTGAATCCTTCCATTCCCCCTAACCCTTCCCCTACTAGAGAGGCATGGGAGGCAGCCCTACTCAATTGCTCAGGCCTGGAGTCTCAACGGGCTCTAGTCCAACGGGCGCGGGTAGCGGCGTTGTCCAGCGGAGTCCCGGAATAAGGACTCCCCCTATGTAAAGGGTCCTTTTGGGCCTGCAAACTCTCATTTTATTGAATAAAAGTTTTTCACACACACACACACCATGAAGTAATATCAGCAGCCTCCCCGTCCCTCGCGTCCTGCGACATGGATGGGACCTAAGCCGGCAAGCCGATAGCGCACTTTTGACAACCGCCCCATCTGCTTTGCGTGCGGTTGCGCTGGCCACGTCGCCCGCTATTGCGGTCGCGTGCAGCCGCCTCGAGTCGGATCAACCATCACCAGCCAGTCCAGCCGCCCGTATTACGACCCGCCGCCGCCTATGTCCCCGACGTCACGCCA
This sequence comes from Rhipicephalus sanguineus, assembly GCF_013339695.2. Classification (NCBI taxonomy): domain Eukaryota; kingdom Metazoa; phylum Arthropoda; class Arachnida; order Ixodida; family Ixodidae; genus Rhipicephalus; species Rhipicephalus sanguineus. The sequence goes on along the minus strand of NC_051177.1, from coordinate 237,379,778 downwards.
AGCTCCATCTACCCGCCGTTCACCATCTGCATGGCGCCGCTCGCTGTCACCAATGCGGCCTCGTCCGGGCACACGAGACCAGAAAAACTAGTCGTCGCAGTCCAAGAGGCAAGGGCTGCCAGGCTACCGAACTGCCAACACCCTCAGCAAAGCCCATCGACCGTAGAAGACGTGTTTGTGGATGGTGTTCGCACACCGGCCCCTGTAGACACTGGAGCTGCCGTATCCGCTATGGACGCTAAACTTAGCCGACTACTACGAAAAGTGACGACGCCACTTTCCGGGTTCTCCCTCCGTAGAGCCAGTGCTCAAAGTATTCACACGACAACGGTGTGCACAGCCCGTGTCATCATTCAGGACGCTCTGTACGCTGTCGAATTCATCATAATTCATGCTCTTACGACATCATCCTCGCCTACCACGACGGCGTAATTCATTGCGCACCAGCCGAAATAGAGCTCTCACCATTCTCAGATTTGACGCCGGCAGACAGTCCATCGATTGCGACGAAGGTACTCATCAAAGACAACACCACAGTTCCTGCAAACTCGTCAACGGCTGTGTCAGTCTGTTGCGCCGGTCTCTCTGACACCGTTGCACTTCTTTCTCCATCTGACCGCGTTTTCGCCAGGAATGGCTTGCTGGTGCCATTTGCCACCGTGCAAGTCACTCAGGGCGACGCCGATATTTTTTGTTACGAACCCATCCCCGTACATTGTCATGCTGGTGCGAGGGGAATGTCTCGGCAGAGTGGAACCCCTCGAAGACGCACAAGTTATGGGCGCACCGGGTGACACGCACTACGCCAGATCCCTTACGCTCAGTGCTCTTTCCATATCTGATTCGTCATCCGCTGACGTATTTCGTTCCTCGGTTGCTGACAACCTGACGTCGATCGAGCGTTCCCAGCTTCTATGCCTGTTGCAAGAATTTCGTTCTTCATTCGATGTCGCGCAAACTTCTCTCGGCCGCACGTCCGCTGTCACGCACCGCATCGACACTGGCGCCCAACCCCACTGCGGCAACGTCCATATCGTGTATCTCTGACAGAACGCAGCTCTCCCTCAGAAAACAGCTTTCGGAGAGAACGCAGCTCGTGCTGAGAGTCGGCCCTTGCCTTGACTGTCGCTGTCGTGCATCGTCGCCGAGTTCCCGCCAATAAACGTCTCTACAATATATATATATATATATATATATATATATATATATATATATATATATATATATATATATATATATATATATATATATATATATATATATAGGACGAATAAAGAGAACTTCTGGCTACTGTAATAAAAATTGTGAAAAACGCTCTCGTATTTAAATTACCACTGTCTGTTCTTGCCGTTTGTGGGTAGATATAAACTGTCAATCACTTGTGGCGCATACCCGTACACCGCGGCTAGTGGTATACGGGTATGTGCAACTCGTGTCTGGAGGAAAGGGTTTGACAACGTACGCGACAGGATTTTCACGTTAGTCATGTCATGACCCGATAGTCATATTCGTTAAATCCTCTTACCCTCCCATGCCAAGTTTGGTCTATACCAAGCTAAGGATAGAAGAGGGTTTGAACCTGGGCCCTCTGCCTGGCAGGCAAGCATTCTACGACAGAGCCACGCCGGTTTTCTTTTCCTTATTACAGGGAAGGAAACCATTGAACTGAGAGTGATATTATAAAAATTAATAATCAGGCATATTTAAATAGAAATAAAACGCAGCAAACCACTTCCAAGAACCGGCATAACTCTTTGGATATATTACTACATAGCTAACCCATCAAGAGCCAGACATTCTGCGTACACAAGGCGACAAAGAGGACTGGCCTATCTGTCTGCTGTGGTTGCTGTCCTCCATCTTGATCGATGCTGTGCACATCAGTGTAAATACACTTGTAAATAGTCACGCCTCGTGTCATTTTACGTAACATATGTTTGTGGTGGAGGCGCTGGTTGTTTCCTGTAGCCATCACGAAGCTCCGCAACGGCCGTATCATAGCAGAGACTTTGTCTGGGCAAGTTGGTGCGACATTTGCAAAATATAACAGCACTAAGGACGGGACTGAAGACCTTGCCTGCAAAAGTAGAAGTACTGAACAAGGGACCCAAATACAGTTACAAGCCTCGCAAGCAACGACATCAACTTTTGGCTATGGTACGCACTGTGGCAGACAGTGCAGCCGAGGACGACAAAGGGAGACTCGTGGGAGATGGCGTCACCTCCCTCAAGCGCACAGTAAGTCACAAGCTTCCCAAGAAACCTCCTTTCCGGGACGTTGTTATGTGTCTTGAAGAAAACAATCCCAGTGTTCTTCAAGCAGACAAAGACGGGGGGTTTGTGGTGATGCCTAAAGGAATGTTTCGAGAGAAGGCCTGGAACGCTGTGCAAAAGAACTTCAAGTGCATTTCTTTTGATCCTAAGGAGTGCAAGAAGTTGGCTGTTCGCAAACTGTCAGAGCTACACTTGGATAGTCTCAGGAGGGCAGTGGAAAGAAGGGGCTCGGGTTTTTTAGAAATAATTTTTTACGGCGAAAACCCATAAGCCTGGTTGTCCGTTTCGTGCAATTGTGTCGGAAGGCCGTTTGTGGTTTATTAACCTTTAGTCGTCTTCTCCAGCGCCAGCTTAGCGCGTTGCCCTGAGACGATCCGTTCGGAATCGGCAGTTCATCTCAGTTGGTCGAGTTTATGGAGTGCGTGGAGAAGGAATCTGGCTTGACGGCCTTCTCGATCGACATAGAGGAACTATATTACTCAGTGCCGCAAGCGGAACTTTTTAGTGCGGTTAGAACAAAGATTGAGGAAGTGGGGGACGTGAAATTTCAAAATAGCTCGGTCATCACTAGTGAACATTTTATGGCCTTGTTGGAATTCTATCTTCAGTCGACTGTTGTAATCTTTGGAAACAAGCATTATGTGCAAAGGAGTGGTATATGTATTGGGTCCCCCGTCGCATCCATACTGTGCAATATATTTTTGTCGGGTATAGATCATGATGTTCAGGCTAATCTCTCTGATTCAAGAGTAGTAAAAATTTTAGGTATGCGGATGATTTCTAGGTTGTACTGAAAGATGTTCCTAATTTTGCTCTTGATGAATGTATTGATGGTGTGATCGGCACTTTTATGTTGTAAGGCAGTGGATTACGCTTTACTTTTGAGAAACCAGAGAATGACGTCATTCTGTTTTTAGATGTTCGCTTGCATTTTCATGAAGCTCGTGTCTGCTGGATTTACAATCCGCGCTCTGCAAAAGGGTTTCTACCGTATGGTAGTGCTCACTCTAAAACTATCAAAAGAGGGATCGCCATCACTTGTCTTGGCGCATCGTTAAAAAAGTCGTGTACCCACCTTATACAATCAGGGTTTTCCTCCCAAATTACGCGCCTTCTGCGTTCAGGATACCCGGAATTAACAATTACTTCCGTGTGTGAGCAGCTGCTGCAGACAAGAAAACACCCTCAGGGAAGGCGAAACAAGAAAGAAAAGAAGAGGGTACAGGCAATTCCGTACCTACATAAAGTATCGCACAACATAAGAAAAGTAGCATCAAGATACGGAGTCAATGTTGTTTTTTCTGCCCTCAGAAGCTGAGTAAAGTTTGTTCCTTAGTAGACAGGGTGCCTGAGTTGTGTGAGAAGAAGCACAGGAACAAGTTCACTGATTGCCCGTCTCAGGTCGTTTATGAAATCCTGCTCAGTTGTGGACGGAAATACATCGGCCAAACGGGCCGATGTTTTAATGATAGGGCTCGAGAGCACAGGTTGAATGTGCAAAACAAGTCAGGGGGGCACCTGGCGCACCACTGCCGTAGGTGTGGTTGTGCACCAGTTTCAGAGGAGCAGTTTTTTAAAAAGAGCGAGCAACACATTGGAGAGAAATAATGGAGTCGTTTCTTATCAACAAAGCTGGCGATCAAAGTGTTAGTGAAACTTCCTTATTTCTCTCCAACGACGAGATGGCCTTTCTGGAAGGCCATGTATGGGCAACCTTCAAGTTTTAAGTTTTAATTAGACAGGGCTGGGTTTCATCTGTTGATCATCTTCTGTATGACAGAGCACTCTCGTTTTTGCGGTTGTTGGGGGTTCATCGTCTTTTCCAGCTGCCACGCTTTTAGTCGTTGGTTTTTCTTTATGGTTTTTTCTCTTTATGGGTTTTAGTCGTTGGAACATCTTGCTTTCTAGCTGTTGTTGTGCCAGAGCACCTGACCGAACGTGGAAGCAGGGATCAACCCCTGCATGCTTTGCCTGCAATCCCGGGAAAACGGCGTCTTCGCCCAGCTGGCCCCGATAGCTGAAATCAGTCGTCATGCCTTCACGCTGCTTCGCGACTGAGAGCAGCATTCCTGAGGGTGATGGAAGGGACAGACAATGGCGCTTCCACCAACTACAACTGACGGAAAGCCGTCACCTGCAACTGACGAAAAGCAGTCACCTGCAACTGACGAAAAGCAGTCACCTGCAACTGACGAAAAGCAGTCACCTGCAACTGGCGAAACCGTCAACTGGATAATGGACGGCTAGAGGATTTAAGGCCGTGCCGGTCCGTCGTTCAAGGGGATCGAGAGAAGGACAACGACTCGAACGGAGTCGAACCAGCCGACGTGGTCGGGCTGGCAGTCATGATGCCTGAGAGCCAAAATATGTAAATAGTCTGTATATAAAATCTTTTTCCTTCTTCACCTTGCCCTTACTGACTACTCCGAGCACGATAGACATCCGCGTTCGCACCGACCACGCAACCCGAGTCCCAACAGCGGTTCCAGAGGAGGGATGGAACGACGCGTATTCCCAGCAGCGAGCCTGAGGGACGACATCGGAACATAAAGGTGGCGGTAGCGATGGGCCACGCTACCTCATTCCTAACAGTGGTGGCAGCGGTGGGATGCCAGGACCTTGTATCCTACGCCGCGCACCCGAGGGGCCCTACCCCAGGCCTAACACTGTACTGATTGGGAGGAGCATGCGCAACAGAGTGTTCTAACGAGATGTGTGCATTACATGTGATAACGTGTCTTAAAGCGTGTTTCAACAATTGCTATGCGCGTCTGTATAATCTGTGGGTGCTGTTTCCGGTGGTTAACTGTGCGTTGATTCAGGTTTTGTATGATATAGCGTTCATGATAGTCCTATTACTGGTTTCGTGAGTGGGGGCGTGCTGTTGGTGGTGACATGTGACACTATAAAGAAAGCACTTTCTTCAAATAAATGTCAGTTGGTAGTCAGCACTCGCCCTGTGGTTTTTATGTCTTCAGTGCCGTCGTTCATGCTGTTATATTTTGCAAAGGCCGCATCATCGCAGGTCCGACCATGTCACAAGTTGACGGAACATCGTCTTCACCGCCTGCCCCTCCCGTGGCGTCTACTTACGTAGTCCTACCTCCTGCTTGTGATCCTGGCGTATTTTCCGCACAGAATGGCGTTGACAGTGACAAATGGATCAACCTTTATGAACGGATCAGCGCCAGCTATATGTGGGACCCGACCCTTATGCTCGCCAACGTGCTTTTCTACATTGATGGCCCACCGCGGGTGTGGTCCGAGACGCACGAAGCTGACATTACGAGCTGGGAATCTTTCAAAGAGAAGATCCGCGACCTTTTTGGCAACACCGTTGGACGGCAGATGGCTGCGCGGAATCAACTGGCAACTCGAGCACAGACCTCTACCAAATCGTACGTCGCGTACATTCACGACATCATCGCCCTTTGCCGCCAGGTTGGTGAGCACATGCCTGAGTCTGAGAAGGTATCACATGTGCTGAAGGTATCGCATGCCTTCAACCTGCTCGTTTATACCAACGTTGCCACCGTCGACTCAATCATCAAAGAGTGCTGACGGTTTGAACAAGAGCCGCCGTATAACTCAGATTTACACGGCTTCCCAACACGGCCACAGCCTCATCGTGTGCAGCCGCTCGCCAGCCGCCCACCTATGACAACGTCACACGCATTGTTCGTCGGGAGATTGAAGCTGCCTGCCCTGCTCCCATTGAACTACCCGTTTTCACAACACACTCCACTGACCCCTCACAGCCTTCATTCAAGCTGTGGTCAGGCAGGAGTTTGCAAACCTCGGTCTTCCATCAGCATGTCCCCTGACTCGCCCTGCATTACGGCCTTACTTCCCAGGCAACGCTCGCCGATCCTCTCCTACATTGCCCTTCCGCAACCCTACGGAATGGCGAACACGCGATGACCAGCCTATCTACTTTTCCTGTCACCAGCCAGGGCATGTTTCTCGCTATTGCCGTCGCCGTTGGTCAAACCCACCACGCCAGACTACCCTACTGACATGCGCCCTACCACTACTACACGTTCAGCCACTGCACCCTCCAATTTCTACTCGTCCTCTCACGAAGCTCTCACCAATGACGCCACTTCGCCCGTTCGCCGGTACTCCGCTCCCCGTCGCCGCAACGCCGCCAATCCCGCTCTCCGCAGCCTCGACGCTTTCCCTCGCCGACTTTCTCTGGACGCTCGCAGCAGGAAAACTAGATATTGCAGCTTATGGAGGTGAAGCTGCAATACCATCGACGCCTGTGAATCCTCTACTGACGCTCCCCACACACCGCAGACTGCTTGAAGTAAAAATCGACAATGTTCCCGTGCCCACCCTCGTTGACACAGGCGCGCACCTGTCTATTACGAGCGCTCCTCTACGCCCCCGTTTGCAGAAGATTATGACGCCGTCCAAGACACAGGCAATACGTGTTGCCGATGGCGGTACTGTGGAAGTCATCGGAATGTGCACTGCTCGTGTCAGCATTGCCGGTCGTCACACCGTCGTCCTTTTCGCCGCTCTAGCGTGCTGCTCGCATGACCTCATACTTGGCCTTCATTTCCTTTCGGCACACTCGGCCTTAATTGACTGTTCTTCTGGTACACTCAGCCTCGATCTCCTTCTTCTCGCCGATAACTGTGAAAAGCCCGTCAGCCGCTTGAGCCCAACCACTTTTGTTCGCCTGCCACCTCGAGCAGTGACGTACGTCTGTTTGTCATCGACCCCTTCAGTTCCCGACGGCGACTACCTCGTTACACTTACAACTGACGCACGACTGACACGCATATTACTGTGCCGCATACCATCGCCACTATAGTGGGTAACTCCGTCTTCCTTCCGCTCCTCAATTTTGGCCTCCTCCCCCAAGTGTTGCCCTACCAGATGTCGCTCGCCCAACTCACTGCTATAACCGATGATGGCATCAACGTTGTCGCTGTAACTGCTCCGGAGCAAGCTGAAGTCTCACGGTTACCTGGTTCTGACGACGCCATTTTTCGAAATATGATTGGATCAAATATTTCGCCTGATCAGGCGGCCTGATCAACCTTTGACAGAATGATGGACACGCTGCTTCAAGGATTTAAATGGTCGACGTGCTTGTGTTACTTGGACGACGTGATAATCTTCTCTCCCACCTTCGCAACACACCTTGAACGCCTTTCGACTGTTCTATCAATATTCCGACAAGCTGGCCTCCAGCGCGCCTCCAGCTCAATTCCTCGAAGTGCCACTTCGGTCTTCGTCAAATTATTGTGTTAGGCCACCTCGTTGACGCTTCCGGTGTACGACCAGACCCGGCCAAAGTCCGCGCTGCAACGAACTTCCCCATTCCTCGCTCTGTCCACGATGTTCGCAGTTTCGTAGGCCTGTGCTCGTGCTTTCGCCGTTTCATGAAAAACTTTGCGGCACTCGCACACCCACTCACTGACCTTCTCAAACAAGACGTCCCGTTTTGTTGAGGTCCTCTCCAAGCTGACGCATTTTCTCAGCTAATCACCGCTCTAACGACACCACCTATTCTTGCACATTTTGACCCAGATGCTCCTACAGAAGTGCGCACAGACGCTAGTGGTCACGGCATCGGCGCAGTATTGGCGCAAACTCAGCGGGGCACTGATCGCGTTATTGCGTACGCAAGTAGGCTCCTTTGGAAGTCTGAACGCAACTACTCTATACAGAACGGGAATGCCTCGCCCTTGTCTGAGCGGTATCAATGTCCCGCCCTTACTTGTATGGCCGCCCTTTCCGTTTCGTAACAGATCATCACGCGCTCTGTTGGCTTTCTTCACTGAAGGACCCTACTGGACGACTTGTTCGGTGGGCGCTGCGTCTTCAGGAGTACTCCTACTCAGTTGCCTACAAGTCTGGACGCCTACATCTGGATGCCGATTGCTTGTCCCGTTACCCTGTTGAAAAGCCAGACGGATCGGTCACCGAGCCTAGCCCCAGCGTCATGTCCATGTCGCAGTTTCTTCAGATTGGTGACGAACAACATCGCGATGCTTCCTTGCGATCACTCATCGGCCGTCTCGAATCTGCCCCTAACGACGCGTCACTCCGCACGTTCGTCCTCTTGAATGGCACGCTGTACCGTCGTAGCGTTCTGCCAGATGGCCCTGAGCTACTTCTCGTCGTTGCCTAAACATCTGCGTTCGACGGTCCTGCATTAGCTTCACGACGAGCCCACTGCCGGCCACCTGGGCATATCTCGCACGTACGACCGTGTCCGGCGCCGCTTCTTTTGGCGCGGTCTCGTGCGGTCCGTTCAACGTTACGTGGCCTCCTGCGATAAATGTCAACGTCGGAAGCGACCTGCCGCACTCCCTGCTGGACTCCTTCACCCGATCTCCATCCCTACCGAACCTTTCTTCCGTGTTGGTGTACACCTTCTCGGCCCTTTTCCTGACTCTAACTCTGGCAACAAGTAGGTCGCCGTTGCTATAGACCATGCGACCAGGTATGCCATCACTCGAGCGCTCTCCACCAGCACTGCTACTGACCTTGCCGACTTTTTGCTCCACGACGTCATTCTACATCATGGCGCTTCTCGCCAACTGCTCACCGATCGTGGCCGCGCATTTCTGTCACGAGTAATTGATCTTTTACGCTCTTTCTCAACGCGGCACAAGTTGGCCACTTCCTACCATCCCCAAACAAATGGCCTCACCGAGCGCCTAATCGCACTCTCACTGACATGCTCTGCATGTACGTCTTATCTGACCATCATGACTGGGACCTGGCGCTACCTCGCGTGACCTTCGCTTAGAACTCATCGCGTCATGATACCGCCGGTTACTCACCTTTTTATATGCTCTATGGCCGTGATCGGACGTTACCACTGGACACCCTACTTCCGGCTACTACATCTCCGCCGAGTGAGTACGCACGGGATGCTATCGCTAGTGCCGACCACGCGCGTCAGATCGCCCGCTCTAGGCTGTCGGCTTCACAAGTAACCCAGAAGACCCTCTACGACAGCCGGCATGTCGACGTTCGTTTCTCACCTGGTTCCCTAGTTCTCCTGTAGTGCCCAGTTCGTCGTGTTGGCCTGTCCGAGAAGTTGTTATCCCGCTACATGGGTCCATACCGTATCGTCCGCCAGGTCACGGACGTCACCTACGAGATCGTATCGTTCCCGTCTCCGAGACTAACCCGCCTGCAAACACGCCCTGTGACGTAGTGCACGTCAGTCGGCTAAAACCATACCGCCCTCCTTCAGAACATGTTTCAAGTGCACCGAGACGGCGCTTTTACCGCTGGGGGTAATGCTACGTAGTTAACCCATCAAAAGCTAGAACATTCTGCGTAGAGAAGACGACAAAGAGGACTGGCCTGTCATCTGCTGTGGGTGCTTATTTGATTTACTTCATTTATCGTTAATTATTTATTTAATTTATTTATATAACTCACTCTTTCTCTCTCTTTCATTATTTTGTTTTCTTTTATCTCTTTAGCATCCAATTCGGAAACCGTAAACACAACAAATATTTTCGCTTACCTACAAATTATCAAATTATCTCTTTAGAATGATCCCCCCCCTTTTTTTTAATTCACAAATCCTACTGGCGCACGAGTCGTGGCCGATCCCACGTAGTGGGTTGTGCCATTCCTCTAGGACCGACCGACCGACCGACCGACCGACCGACCGACCGACCAAGCTGTCCTCCATCTTGATCGATGGTGTGAACATCAGTGTAAATACACTTGTAAATAGCCACGCCTTGTGTCATTTTACGTAACAGTATGAACGTTCTAGAGCCATGCCGGTTCTTGAAACTCCGTTGCAAATAGGGCCATATACAGGCTTCATGTCGGGAAGGAACTCTAATAACGTATGTAATATAGCGCGGTAGAAGAGTAAAATAACAACCAAGCGTCACAAAATGCGCATTGCGCAACGAGTGAGTCGTTGAATGCTTCCAAACCATTACAAAGGGCTCACCTATATTTCTTCATCCTCATCAGGCACAGCATCAAGAAAGTGCACAAAATGCCTTACAGGTACGGTGAGGTTACCACGGTCTCCGCATAATGACGAAAAATGGCATAGTGGCTGCTTCCCTACTTCACAAAATTATGATGATTTATAGCGTAGCGGGTACCTCCCAAGTTCACTTCAATTGGTTGCCAAGGAAGCACATAAGGCCGCCATGTTCCATTTTCTCAGGGCCTCAATAATGTTCTTTCCCTCTCTCACTCTCTTTCTCACGTTAACATATGTTATAAAGCGTGGTGTTATATAGCGTAGAAATGCCGCTCTTCCAGTGTTCACTGTGACTGTGCTGCGTTTTCTACTCAAGCCAGGCGATTTTCCTACAGGTTTTTACAGCGAAGCTGTATACCTCTACCCCGGAGCGGTTTCGTCTCCGTGGACTAAAAACGAAACGTCAGGCCCCTAAACCACCAACAGACGCTCGCAGTGGCGTATGAACTTCTTCAGAGGGCTTGAGAGGGGGGGGGGGGCAGACAAGGGCCTTTACAATACATGTGTGTGTGTGTGTGTTTGTGTGTGCGTGTGCGTGTGTGTGTGCGTGTGTGTGTGGGTGTGCGTGTGCGTGTGCGTGCGTGTAAAGTGTTATTCTGGGTGAAAGTCAGTTGCTTCGCAATTCTCGCAGGCCCAGAATTAAGTTGTGTTTGGTAGGATCATAGTGCAGTGAAGTCAACTGTCTCTGGAATTGAACGAATGCTTATGAATGTTACAGAAAGAAACATATCATTCGGAGTGTATTTCGCGTGTTTGCTCAATGTGCCGATCCAATCAACCACTAAAAAGAAGGCATTTTTGAAAAAATTTTTTCAAAAGTAACTTGGGATGTCCAAGGATAAAGATATGCGAACTGAAAGCAAATAAGTCTATAGCTGCAACGCAGAGCACTAGCTCACTCACTGCACAGAGAACTTCAGGCACGCCAATGCCATATTTTATTTTCACACCTACTTGCAAAAATTTAGCCAGAATGCATGCGTCTTTGGCTCGCATACAGACTTGTAATGCATAACTAAACGAATGAAGATTGACTGTTGACCTAAAGATACCAAGATGAACCTTCACTGATTCACGAGCAGGTAGCCTCACGCACAGCTGCCTCGTTAAAAATGTGTTGTGCTACGAAGCTTAGTCGAACATGCTGGTGACCCATGGCGTGCAGCGTCTCGGGGAACTGCACCCAGCATTACAATGACACCTGTTGCTTTCTTTATTTCTTTTTTTGCTGATGCCCAATCTATTACTTATTCAATAAAAATACCCCTAAGGGCCCTCGTACGAGGGTATTACATAGGGGGGGGGGGCAGGTACATTCGAAAATATGTGGCGCCCCTGTAAGTTGCATGTGCGTGCCTTTATATGTTCGGGCCCAATAAAGAGCAAGGGTACTTTTCGTCTGAGCAAGCAGCGTGACCGTGTCGGTCCATCTCTGCGTGTGCGTGTCCCCGCTGCACTAAACACGTGACAGAAGGGAGATTGATGGGACGTCAACTAGGCTAAAGGTTGTACTAGGTTATAGATATCTTACGTATCCTAATACTCCAACCGGACAGGGGTGCGGGTGTGACATTTGTGCGTTTGACAAAGAGCCGTGGTTTCGGTTGTGTAGTGAGTGAGTAATCAGGAATACCGAATAACTGTGATTAAATAATTATTCAAAAAATTGGAGTGCTATAACTCCTATGCACAAAGCACTACTGCCAAAAAAAGGAAAATCTACTCGAGAGCTTGTTAAATGGGTGCCGCAGTGCTGAAGTTGACCAGCCGAGGGGGGGGGGGGGCGCCCCCTCCCCCCCCGGCCCCCCTAACTTTAAGCCCTGCTGTGATGAATGGAACAAAAATGTTTCGACGACGACGAAGGTGTGGCACGGACGCGTGCAATTTGGAGCCAGCTCTGTGCTTGAGGCCAGCCAATCAGCTGATGACCTGTGGGGGTCCATAGAGGTGGTGTTCCACGATTGGGCCACTTGTGAAGGATACGTGGCTAAGTGCTTGGTGGCTGGGGATGAGCCGAAGCAGCGGCAGACGCAAGACAGCGGGCCGAAGCGTCGGACGCCGGCGACCCAGGTTCCAGCCAGGGAACGCGGCCGTCCGTGCTGCGGCCGCCCGACCACCACATGAGGCGGCGTTGCCAGCAAAACATCTCGGAGCGTGGCCTGGCCTGCTGTTCTGTTCCTTGCCGAGAGCATCGCGGATCTCGGCGAGGCGTCTCCACGGTCAGCTGTTCAGCCCAGCATTGAGCGTGGCCTGGCGAATGGACACGGGTGCGCCGAGCATCGCGACTCGAGCGCAAGCTGTCCGCTGAACAGGCTGACCATCCCTGCACAGAGCATCGCGTCTCCGATGCGGGTTGATGGCTCTCGTAGTCGGACCCACGCCGTCAAGCTTCATCGTCCGCCACAGCGTCGCACATCGAGACGCACCCCGCTACTCGTCAGCTGTCGCCCGCCTCCTGCCTCTGCACCTCAGCGTCCGCCGTGCCGACCATCGTACCGTGAGGTCCTCGAACTTTGTTTCTTGAACTCGCGTTCATTGTTTTCTAGTGTTGCTTAGACTGTCTCTGTATTCCTCTTTTCCTTAACGTTTTTTTATAGTTCTTTGTTCTGTCATAAATGTCGTGCGTGTTTTACCACGGCGTCCCCGTGTCCATTTCCTCTTCGCACGGCACGCATAACAAGCGTGACGATCGGTCCAACATACTCTTTACACCTGCTCTTACCAACTGAGCTACAGCGGCGGTCGTCCCCTCATCGGGTATCTAATATATTAGGCTTGTGCGAATAGTAAAGTTTAGGCTCGAAGCGAATAGTGATTTGGTTGAATAATTTCGAATCGAATTCGAATAGTATATATCACTCTAAAAGACAGGGCGTGCAAACACGGACACAAGAAAGAAGTCAGGACACCACAAACGCCGACTAACAACTGAAGAGGCGCACAACGGCTGAAAAGAAAGAAGGCACGAAAACTTATTTTGCGCATGCCCATGCAACAGGCGAACCTATCAATCCGGCACGCGTGGTGGTCTACGTGGAAGATAACTGTTAAGGCATTTGATTTCATTTTTATGCAAGTTAATCGACGGTTGGCTGACGCATGCACTACCACTATTCTCGATATGCCATGCTTCAATCGTCAGGCGCGTTTCTTCATTTCTATGCCGGTACAACACTGCGCATTCATCAAATTTTGGGCGTGCACTTACAATCTCGACAATGTAAAGATAGATTAGAAGGTGAGCCTCCTGTAAGCGATCTCTTATGTTCCAACAATCTCTGGTTGATGCATCGGCCCGTCTGTCTTACGTAGAAGCGGCCGCAGCTGAAAGGAATCTATACACCACACTCGTACGGCAATCAGTGAATTTGTTGGTGTGTTTTACGAAACAAATATCGGTCCGCTTCTTGTCTTTTACTCCCTCATTCTTCCTCTGCACAGCGGCACAAATCTTACCTAGCTTATTGGCAGCCATGAAAACCGCAATAACGCCGTATCTAGTTCCTACTTTCTTAGCCTGTGAGATACGCGATGATGTGCGGTATACCTACGACCCGTTTCTTCCTATCGCTTTCTGCAACCATGCTTGGACTTAACACAATAGACTTCTTTAAACGTTCAGCGACCGTGGCCACTGCGTCACGAGGATACCCTACATCTAAAAGACGTGTAACCTGTGCGTTAAAAGCTATCACTCATTTGTGCTCACACGACTTGGTGAGGGCTGACTTAAGGCAAGACATGGCGATGCCGTTTTTTACAACTTTCGAGTGCTTCGACGAAACATTTAACAGCGGTTTCGAAGATCTAGGAGAATACTGCCAACACACGTGGTTCTTCTGGAACGTTAGAAAATGTCTAGAAATTGTATTGCATTGTTCTGAGGCACCTCTTCAGTAAAGCTTAGTCCTCCTCCATTTAATTCAAATTTTTTGCTCACGGAAGTTACCACCTTTTCCAGGTCCTCACCATTACAAAAAATCAAGTAATCGTCCACATAAACGAAACACCTTAATAACCGAATTACCTAAGGCGCCTTCCAAAAGATTGTCAATCTTGCTAAGGTATAAATCACTAAGAACCGGAGTATATATCACACATTAAAAACAAAAATTAGCATACTTGTCATGACCTAACTAACTTGCATAATATATATATATATATAATGGTTCAAAGGAATTGGAAGGAACTTTGAATAGTAGCAGGCTCTGACATTCGGCAGAATGCGAGCGATAACCTGTAAAATATGCTATGTTTTAAAATTTACAATACTTAGAGCATGTAAGCCGGTATAACAAGCTTTTAAATTTAAAAATATCACCGCCATATCCACGAAGTGAATGATCTTAGAGGAGCTTGCTCGGAGATGATCGGGCAACACACGAATCCTCCGTACACATTCCTCTACCATCATATATAGACGGGACAACGTCGAGCAGCTGTGGCCGAACGTGTGGTCGAGGAAATCGCGCTTGAAGCGCGCGTTGACGCCGCCAACCTCAGGTAGCGACGGCTTTTGACGCTTAGCCGCGGCATCCTGCGCCCACACTTCTTCGGGGTTCTCTTGCCTCCGCTTCTGTGCTGCTTCTGCTTAGCGACCTCTCCCCGCAGGGTCCGCTTGACGCGCGCCCGCTTCTCTTCTGCTTCGCTGGCCCACAGCTCCGGGTTTGCTTGACGGTGAGCCCTGTTCGCTTTGGCCTCCCGGGCTTTCGCCGCAGGGTCTTGGCGGCGAGCCCGAGCTGCACCTGCGCTGCGAGCCCGCCGCGCTGCTGCCTTGGATGGGGTGTTCATGCAGCGTAGCGGCACCGATGAGTGTTCACTGAGTGAGCTTCGGCGAAGAGAACGGAAGCGCGCCAAACGCGAGCGCCAAACGACAGGCGCGGCCCTCAAGGTCACCTATCTAACTAGCACACGCGCCGAGGGGGGTGTGCGCCGCCTTGAGTGGCGACGCGCCATCTAGTGAACATTCTTGAAATCACCGGAGAGAGCGCAGCTGCGCCTATCAATTTAGGCGGGACCAATGAGAACTAGTGTACACGCCGCTGACGGACAAGGCGCGAGCATAAGAAGCTTGGCGAGCAAGCTCCTAAAAAAATGATGAATCGATGCATGGGTAATATGTTCATTTGACTTTGAAGTGAGGCTTTTCCCTGGATATGTGTAGTCAAGTATAGCACTTTTATAGTGCTGCAGTGAAACCACCGTTACAGGGGAAGGGGTGCCTTGCGGACTAATATACACCTATTCATTCATTTCGAATACATCGAAATTTCCAATACTGTAAATTCGAATATTCGAAGTGCTCGATATTCGCACAAGCGATGTATATATATATATATATATATATATATATATATATATATATATATATATATATATATATATATATTGTAATGAAGGTAGTGGACATGTGGCTTGACCAAGAGAGAAGACAAGGACGACGACGAGCGATCGCTACCTGTGCTGCTAGTTAGCCCTTGTCGTAGTAAACCGGCGTCCAGTTGTCGCGACTCCTGCCGTTAACACACCCTCGTTTGAAGGGCACGTACATTAACGCCATCTACGGATAGTTCTGTTAGCAATTACTTTTGTGAATAGCTTGTAGACAACGGACAGTAAGCTGATGG
Source organism: Rhipicephalus sanguineus (assembly GCF_013339695.2). NCBI lineage: Eukaryota > Metazoa > Arthropoda > Arachnida > Ixodida > Ixodidae > Rhipicephalus > Rhipicephalus sanguineus. The sequence goes on along the minus strand of NC_051177.1, from coordinate 237,363,887 downwards.
GCCTGTAATTTTTCAGGTCCTTGACGTCCCCTTTCTTATGGATCAAGATGATGTTGGCATTCTTCCAAGATTCTGGTATCCTCCCTGTCGAGAGACACTTCGTATACAGGGTGGCCAGTTTCTCTAACATAATCTCTCCACCGTCTTTCAACAGGTCTGATGTTACCTGATCCTCACCAGCGGCTTTGCCTCTTTGCATTCCCTTTAGGGCTTTCTTTACTTCTCCTGTTAATACTGGTGGGATGTCAGATTCCTCTGGGATATTACTGCTTCTTACATTATCATCCTGACTGTCTCGGCTGCTGTACAGATCTCTGTAGAACTCTTCCGCTACCTCAACTATTCTATCCATATTGGTTGTGACCTTGCCATTCTTGTCCCTTAATGCATACATCTGATTTTTGCCTATGCACAGTTCTGTCTTCGTAGCTTTGAGGCTTCTTCCGTTCTTTAGAGCATGCTCAATTCTCTCCATATTATACTTTCTTATGTCGGCTACTTTACGCCTATTGATCAACTTCGAAAGCTCCGCCAGCTCTATTTTGTCTGTTGCATTTGAGGCTTTCATAGCATGACGTTTCTTAATGAGGTTTTTCGTCTCTTGGGATAGCTTACCAGTGTCCTGTCTAACGACTGTACCCCCGACTTCCACTGCACACTCCTTAATGATACTAGTCAGATTATCATTCATTGCGTCAACGCTAAGGTCGGTTTCCTCGGTTAAAGCCGCGTACCTATTCTGAAGTGAAACTCTGAATTCCTGTACTTTCCCTCGCAGAGCTAGTTCATTAATCGGCTTCTTGCGTATCAGTTTCTGCCGTTCCTTCCTCACGTCTAGTTGAATTCTAGATCTTACCATTCTATGGTCACTGCATCGGATCTTGTTAACTACTTCCACATTCTGTATAATGCCCGGGTGGTCGCACATTATGAAGTCTATTTCATTTTTAGTTTCGCCATTAGGACTCCTCCACGTCCACTTACGAGTAGTCCGTTTTCTGTAGAAGGTATTCAAGATCCGTAAATTATTGCGTTCTGCGAACTCTACTAGTAACGCCCCTCTGGCATTTCTAGAGCCGATGCCATATTCCCCAACTGCATGATCTCCAGTCTGCTTCTTGCCTACTTTTGCATTAAAGTCGCCCATCAGTACAGTATACTGTGTCTTTACCTTACTCATTGCTGATTCTACGTCTTCGTAGAAGCGTTCAACCAGTTGATCATCATGGCTGGATGTAGGCGCGTAGGCCTGTATCACCTTCATCCTGTACCTCTTATTAAACTTAATCACGATACATAACACCCTCTCATTAATGTCGCTATTCACCGCGTGTTTACAGGAGGTTTTCAGGGCCCTAGATTGGGAAGAATTAGGGATAAGAGTTAATGGAGAGTATCTCAGTAACCTGCGCTTCGCTGATGACATTGCATTGATGAGCAACGCGGGAGACGAATTACAGCTCATGATTACTGAACTGGATACGGAAAGTAGAAGAGTAGGTCTGAAAATTAATATGCATAAAACTAAAGTAATGTGGAACAATCTTGGCAGAGAACAGCGCTTCGCGATAGGTGGCGAGACGCTGGAAGTTGTAAAGGAGTACGTCTACTTAGGACAGGTAGTAACCACGGAGCCGAACCATGAGAGTGAAATAACTAGAAGAATAAGGATGGGATGGGGCTCATTCGGCAAGCATTATCAAATCATGAATGGTAGTCTACCACTATCTTTCAAGAGGAAGGTATATAACAGCTGCATCTTACCGGTACTTACCTACGGAGCAGAAACCTGGAGACTTACAAAGAGGGTTCAACTTAAATTGAGGACGACGCAGCGAGCGATGGAAAGGAAAATGATAGGTGTAACCTTAAGAGACAGGAAGAGAGCAGAGTGGGTCAGGGAACAAACGGGGGTTAAGGATATCATAGTTGAAATTAAGAAGAAATGGATATGGGCCGGCCACGTAGCACGTCGGCAGGATAACCGGTGGTCATTAAGGGTAACTGACTGGATTCCAAGAGAGGGCAAACGCGTGAGGGGAAGACAGAAAATTAGGTGGGTAGATGAGATTAAGAAGTTTGTAGGTATAATGTGGCAACAGAAAGCACAGGACCGGGTTGATTGGCGGAACATGGGAGAGGCCTTTGCCATGCAGTGGGCGTAGACAGGCTGATGATGATTATGATGATGACGGATAGTTCAGTTTCGTTCGGAGGACAAAGATTAGGCCTTGAAATGTTCGACAGTAACGCAGCTCTTGCCTCCGGAACTGCGGCTGTCAGTTTTCCCCTCGTGGCGGGCTGCAGTGACGTAGCATTGGGGAGATAGATCGGCGACGAGGAGAAGGTGACCGGCGTGCACCGGATGGTCGGTGACTGGTCGTCGGGTCCGGAGGAGGATCAGCAGGAACGGCATAGGGAGGTTGAGCGCGAACGTAGTTGGAGGCTGTGGCATATGGAGGCTGAGGCTGAACGTAGTTTGAGGCCCCTGCGTTGTCACGAAGAGAAAAGCTGCGCCGGCGGCAGGGGCGAGCGACGTGACCTGGAATGCCACAGAAAAAACAAATGGGCCTATTATCCTGCGTGCGCCATGGTTTGAGGGCAGGGGCACCGTTTGCTGAATAAGGTACTGAAGGTGGTCGTGTCGGTAGTGGCTGGGACGTGTAAACTCTGCCAGTAGCTTGGTAGGCGGCAGGGGGCGGCGGAGCACACGCTCGAGCAGCAACGGCAGCGTAGGTGAGTGGAGCCGCAACAGGCAACGGAGTCGAACTAGAGGGCAATGCTTCGGCAACTTGCGTCTCGATGACTTGACGAAGAGAAGGCGTCAAGGACGCCATCGGCTCCGATCTGGTCGTGATGATAGAGAGTTGCCGTGCGACTTCCTCACGAATGAACTGCTTTATCTGCGGAAGCAAAGCCGTGTGGTCGCAGCCGTCACGGCGCATGCCCAGAGATGAAAGGTCTGCGATATCTTGAGCAGGGCCACGTGTGGAAGCGCGCTGCCTGCGCAGCTCATCATAACTCTGGCAGAGCTGTATGACATCGGCAACCGTTTGAGGACTTTTCGCAGCAAGTACCTGGAATTCATCGTCATCAATGCCTTTCAGGATGTGCTTGATCTTGCCTGCTTCGTCCAGGGATGAATCGACGAGCTTGCAAAGCGAGAGCACATCCTCAATGTAGCTCGTGAACGTTTCACCCTGTCTTTGGACTCTGCCACGTAAGCGCTGTTCAGCTCGAAGCCGACGTACAGCAGGGCGTCCAAAGACCTCCGTGAATGTTGTCGTGAAATCCGACCAGGTGGTGCAATCGGTTCGGTGATTCTTGTACCAGAGTTTTGCAACGTCGGTCAAGTAGAAGTTCAGGTTAGTCAGCTTGTCGCTGGTATCCCACTTATTGCAAGCGGCCACCAGCTCATACTCGGCAAGCCAGTCTTCCACATCGGGCTCATCTGTACCACTGAATATGGGAGGATCACGCTGCCGGAGTGCGCCAGGGCAGAAAACAGGCGTTGGTGCGGCATCGGGAGCGCCCTAGGACGGTCCCGCATCAGCCATCGTGACGGGTCGCGGTGGTCTCCGGCTACGAGTTCCAGTAGTTCCAGGATGAAGACCAGGCGTACCCCGCACCTCCACCAATTCAAACGAGGGTGTGTTAAAGGCAGGAATTGCGACAACTGGACGTCGGTTTTACTACGACAAGGGCTAACTAGCAGCACAGGTAGCGATCGCTCGTCGTCGTCCTTGTCTTCTCTCTTGGTCAAGCCACATGTCCACTACCTAAGCCATATTGTCCACTCCCTTGATTACAATATATATATATATATATATATATATATATATATATATATATATATATATATATATTTATATATTGTAACGAAGAGGAAGTACTCTGGCGCAGAGGCAGCATCATCGAGTGTGCAGCAGAGGCTCGAGCTAGCGAACTGCTCTCGGTGCATTGCGCGACCAGCGACCAGCTACACACTCATTAAATCGCCTTTATATTTGGTGGAGGTGCGGGGTGCTCTTCGGCATTCGTACCAGTCTCGTGCAGCGCCATATCCGACGGGACGGTCTTCTTCACGCCATCCCACATCTTCGTTACCCGACGAGACCTTCCGTTGCCTTTTGCTGCTCTTGACCTTGTCGAAGGTTTCACCACGATGCCCATTTATAATCATCACTCATCACCGCTGCCCTTGTTTTGTCACGAATGCCTTGGCCACGTCGAGACGGCCAACTCCTCACGAATCATTCCCGTCCCCGATGAGGTGTCCTCTACGGCCGTTTGTGAACTGGGTGCCCTCTCCGCGCCTGACCCAGCATCTACAGATATATTTCGACCATTGATCGCCGAAGATTTGACACCTTCGCAGCGATCACAGCTTCTCACCATCCTTCACCACTACCGCCCTTCTTTCGACGTTGCACAAACATCTCTAGGTCGTGCCGTAGCAGTCGAACACCACATCAACACTGGTTCTTACTCACCGCTGCGGCAACGTCCATATCGCGTATCCGCTACGGAAAGCCGCGTCATTGCCGACCATGTCGATGACATGCTCCGCCGAGGCGTCATTCGACCTTCACAGAGCCCATGGGCGTCTCCGGTAGTACTCGTCACAAAAGACGGTTCTATCCGTTTTTGTGTCGATTCCGGCGATTGAACAAGATCACGCTGAAGGATGTCTATCCACTACCGCGCATTGACGATGCTCTGGACTGTTTACAGGGTGCCGAATTCTTTTCCTCGTTAGATTTTCGGTCAGGCTACTGGCAGGTGCCGATGGCGGAGGCCGATCGCCCGAAAACCGCTTTTGTTACGCCAGACGGATTGTATGAATTCGCCGTCATGCCTTTCGGACTTTGTAACGCGTCTGCTACGTTCGAAAGAATGATGGACAACGTTCTGCGTGGTCTCTAATGGAAGAGCTGCCTGTGCTACCTCGATGACATCGTGGTCTTCGCCCCTGACTTCGAAACACACTTGCGCCGCCTTCAGCAGGTACTTACTTGCTTGACCAACGCCGGTTTGCAATTAAACCTTAAAAAATGTCGATTTGCCATGCGTCAACTCACCATTCTAGGCCACGTTGTATCCAAGGACGGCATTCTCCCGGATCCCGAGATATTGCGTGCTGTCACTGCGTTTCCTAAACCTACTGCAATCAAAGAGCTGCGCAGTTTCATTGGCCTATGCTCTTATTTCCGGCGATTCGTTCGAAACTTTGCGTCCATCATATCACCTCTCACACAACTCCTCGGCGACAGTAAAGATCTATCATCGTGGTCCCCTGCCTGCGACGAAGCTTTTACCGCCTTGCGACGGCTTCTCACGACGCCACCCATTCTTCGCCATTTTGACCCTCAAGCTCCAACTGAGCTCCATACCGATGCCAGCGGTGTAGGCCTGGGTGCTGTGCTCGCACAGCGTCAACCTGGCCACACAGAATACGTTGTGGCATACGCGAGTCGCACACTTACCAAGGCAGAGACCAACTACAGCGTCACAGAAAAGGAGTGTTTGGCCATCGTATGGGCGCTTGGCAAGTTTCGCCCATATTTATATGGCCGTTATTTTGACGTCGTGATCGACCACCATGCGCTGTGCTGGCTTTCGACGTGAAAAGACCCCTCTGGCCGCCTTGCTCGCTGGGCGTTGAAAATCCAACACTATGACATACGCGTGGTTTATCGTTCAGGACGGAAGCATGCTGACGCTGACGCGCTTTCCCGTTCCCCTCTCTCCCTGACGGCCACTGCTGACTCCGCATGTGAGAGCACATTGTCATCTCTTGACTTTGACAACATTGCTGTGGAGCAACGCAATGACCCGTGGACTGCGTCTCTTCTCGACCTTCTCTCCGACCCCTCTAAAGTCCCAACATCGCGAACGCTCCGGCGCCAAGTTCCGCACTTCGCGATTCGCGACAAGCTCCTCTATCGACGCAACTACGCACTAGAAGGTCGCAAGTGGCTGCTCGTCGTCCCGCGAGCCTTGAGGTCGGAGATCTGTTCCTCTTTTCCCGCTGACCCACAGTGTGGCCACGCAGGAGTCTTCAAGACGTACGAAAGACTGCGACACCGTTACTACTGGCGTGGCATGTATACCTTCGTCCGCAACTTCGTCCGCTCTTGCCGCGAATGTCAGCACCGAAAATCTTCACCGCACGTCTCCGCCGGTGAACTACAGCCTCTGCCATGCCCTTCCCAACCTTTTGATCGGGTCGGTATAGATTTTTATGGGCCGCTTCCATTGACTCCTACCGGCAAGAGGTGGATAATAGTTGCAGTCGACCACTTAACACGCTATGCCGAGACTGCTGCTCTTCAAAGTGCTACAGCACAGGATGTCGCCACTTTCATACTGCGCCATTTTGTGCTGCGTCATGGAGGTCCTCGAGAACTCCTCAGCGACCGTGGCCGTGCCTTCTTATCCGAGGTTGTTGAAAAACTGCTCGCTGAGTGTGCTGTTGTACATCGCACATGCACCGCTTATCATCCACAAACAAATGGTATTACAGAGCGCTTTAATAGAACTCTTGGTGACATGCTCGCTATGTGCGTCACACCTGATCACTCTAATTGGGACCTAGTTCTTCCATTAATAACCTACGCCTACAATACCGCGATGCAAGCTACGACTGGTTTCTCTCCTTTTTACCTCCTTTACGGTCGTCACCCTTCCCACACCATTGACACCATTCTGCCCTATCGACCGGACACGTCCGAATGCCCGCCGATCTTGGACGCCGCCAGACACGCAGAAGAGTGTCGCCAGCTGGCCCGCCGCTTACCTCCGATGACCAGAACCGCCAAAAAGCAATCCACGATGCCCAGAACTCGACTCCCGTTTTTCTTCCGGGTGCCCTTGTGTGGCTTTCAGTGCCGCATCGCACACCAGGGCTCTCTTCCAAATTTCTTCCTAAGTACGATGGGCCATACCGCGTTTTAGAACAGACTTCTCCAGTGAACTACCTTATTGAGCCTCTCACGCCGCCGTCTAACCTGCGACGTCGTAACCGCGAGGTTGTACACGTTCAGAGACTCAAGCCGTATCATGGTTCTACGGTCCCTGCAGACGACTAGTCGCCAGGATGGCTCCTTTTTTTCAGCGGGGCAATTGTAACGAAGAGGAAGTACTCTGGAGTAGAGGCAGCATCATCGAGCGTGCAGCAGAGGCTCGAGCTAGCGAACTGCTCTCGGTGCATTGCGCGACCAGCGACCAGCTACACACTCATTAAATGGCCTTTATAATACATACATATATATATATATATATATATATATATATGTATTTTTGTAGTAGTGGGAAAAGAATCACGCGGACCCCGATAGAATAAGGAACGAAGAAAGAAACTACGACTTTCGTTGGTTCGGCACTGTATATCTTCACTAACGTTTCGTCTGGTCCACCAGACGTATATATACTTCTTGGACGCCGGTAATTATTATGAATAAACAAGAAGACACACGTCGAAAAACAGAATGCTTTCTTCACGTTTCGGCCGTGGGACCGGCCTTCGTCAGAATAACAGAAGTGACAGTGGTGCTACAGCATATAAGCGCATACGTTTCGATTACAATGATCACGTGAGCGCAAACATCATAAAAGCAAGTGCAACAATCAGACATGAATATATATATTGATACTGGACTTTCGACGAAGGGTGAAAGAGAAGAAGGAAGAAGTGGAGTTGGATTCTGGGCTAAGCCTTCCGCGACCATCCATCATCCCACCTTGTAAAATAAACATCTCTCACCGTAACAGAATTGGTGGAGGTGCGGGGTAACGCATTGGAGCCCCGAGAAAGTACGGCGGAAGACAAACCACTGGAGCTTCGCCGAAGCCGCAGACTCGCAGGACTTCCGCCACTGCCAACCATGATGAACACTGACGGTGACATCCCGCCGCCTCAGCCTACCACCCCTGGACAACACTACAGAGAGCCACGCCCGTTCTCTGGGAAACCTGGAGAGGACGTCGAAGAATGGCTCAAGCACTACCGGCGGGTGAGTCTTTATAACCATTGGGACACTGCCAGCCAGCGGAACAATGTACCACTTTTCCTTGAGGGAACAGCGTTGATGTGGTACGAGAATCATGAGGAGAATTTGACAACGTGGGCAAATTTCGTCGACGAGATCAAGAAGTGCTTTGGCGACCCGACCATGAAAAAGAAGCGGGCCGAGCAGACGCTGAGCCAACGTGCTCAAGTCCCAGGCGAGACGTGTACCATGTACATAGAGGAAGTCCTCAAGTTATGCAAAGTGTGGACCCAGTCATGACTGATGAGGATAAGGTGGGGCATCTCCTCAAGGGAATTGCTGAGGATATCTATCACTACCTCATCGGCAAGGATGACTTGCAGTCGGCGAATGACATCATCCGACACTGCCGGACGTTCGAGGCCCTTAAAGCTCGGCGTATTTCGGCAAAGTTTGGTCGACTCCCCAACGTCACCACTGTCGCGAGCATCGACGTGGGCCCTCCGTCCAGTGATCTGGCGTCAACTATACGACAAATAGTACGCGAAGAACTTGATCGACGGGACGCTGCTGCTACTTCGATAGCACATGTCCGCGGTGCTTTCCCGCCGTGCGGCTCCCTGCCTGTATCCATCAATGCTGCAGGCTTCGACGACGCAAGGACGCCGGTACAGTCGCGTCGTCATACTCATATTTATGAGCCGCCAAACGACAGCACCAGGAGGTCGCCCACCGACATCACAGCGTGGCAAGATCATCCCGCTGACTGCCTTCAGCAGCGTGTGGTGCGTGAAGCGCCTGTGTGTTTCCACTGTGGCGTTCGTGGACATATAGCCCGCTTCTGCCCGGAGCGACGTCGGGCGCCTCTACCGCAGTATGAACGACCCCCTGCATCCTCACGTCGCACAAGTACACGTGGTGACTATCGCTGGCCACCGAACAGCTACTACCGAAACGACATCCAACAGAGCTACCGCAGCGATTCGCCTGCTTCTGTGCGGAGTGTGACGCCGCCAACCTCCCGCCAGCGTCGATCACCATCACCAGGTCGTCGGCGTCTCACCTCTCCTCCGCCGGGAAACTAGGCGCCGCGGCCGATGGAGGTGAGGTCGCCGGACATTTTTCACTGCACGAAGATATGCCTCCGCCAGTTTCCATGTTACAGAATAAGGTCCGTGTTCTTATAGATGGTGTTCCCACTTCAGCTTTAGTCGACACGGGAGCAACTGTTTCCGTTATGAGCAGCGATTTTAAGACTCGACTCGGTCAGAAAGTGATGTTCTCTTGGGGAACCAACACAACGTTTCGTGCAGTGAGTGGGGAACCATTGCGCCCAGTGGGAGTGTGCACTGCAACTGTTACTTTTGGCGCAAAATTGTTCCAGGCAGAGTTCGCAGTTCTTGGGAATTCTACTCATGACGTTATCCTGGGGATCGACTTTCTGAAACAATGCGGAGCCACCGTAGACTGCGCTGCCGGCGAAGTTTTACTGTCTGCTTTTTGTGAGGAGGCCACGCGCGGCCAACAGACAATTGCAGTCGTTGATGACATAATGCTGCCGGCGCAGTCCATAGTTGGAGTGCCTGTTGACGTTTGTGGTGTCGCAGCGGATAAAACTGATGTTATTGTTGACCCGATCCAGCTGAGCTGTGCTAAGAAGGATGTGCTGGTACCGCGTTGTGTGATTTCTGCGAGCAGTGGAAAATCCGCGCTATGGGTGATCAACTCCTCTTTCGAGCCGGTTGTACTGCCTAGTGGAATGCGGCTGGCTGTGTTTGAAGTAGACCCAAGAAGCAACGTCAACATCGCGGTCATTAGCGACGACAACAAAGATGCATCCCATGTGGCCCGCCCTAGTGATGACATATTTATGAGCATGGTGAACAAGTCGCTATCGCCAGAGAAGAGACAAGCGTTAGTTAGGATTCTCTCCAACCATGCATCCGTCTTTGATTTCGCACTGAATGGCCATGGAGTTTCTGCACCACCTTCACGCACTCGCCATGTGATTGATACTGGTTCCGCCCATCCTATCCGCCAGAGACCGTACAGGGTATCTCCGTCTGAGCGTAAAATTATTGCTGAGCAGGTGGAAGAAATGTTGGCAAAGAAAGTGATTCAGGAGTCATCTAGCCCCTGGGCGGCGCCTGTTATACTTGTAAAGAAGAAGGATGGTTCCTGGAGATTTTGTGTAGATTACCGGCGGCTGAACTCTGTCACAAAAAAAGACGTATATCCGCTTCCCCGAATTGACGATGTTATCGATTGTCTGCACTCTGCTTCGTATTTTTCTTCTGTAGACCTGAGATCTGGATATTGGCAAATTCCCATGCACTCTGCCGACAAGGAAAAAACAGCGTTTACAACTCCAGACGGTCTATTTGAGTTTAATGTCATGCCATTTGGTTTATGTAATGCTCCTGCCACATTTGAGCGCTTTATGGACACAGTTCTCCGTGGCTTAAAATGGGAATATGCCTTTGTTATCTTGATGATGTCATAATTTTTGGCCGCACGTTTGAGGAACACAATCGTCGACTTGACGTTGTTCTCACGTGCCTTGAGTAAGCAGCACTTACCTTGAATTCAAAGAAATGTCATTTTGGTGATCGTGAGACTATAGTTCTTGGACATCTCGTAGACAAGCACGGCGTTCGACCTGATCCCCATAAAGTCACCGCAGTCAGCAGCTTCCCTCAACCACGCTCGCTACGAGAACTTCGAAGCTTCTTGGGCCTGTGTTCATATTTCCGGCGTTTTGTTCCTAACTTCGCTGATGTCGCTCAACCCCTTACTCATCTGCTCAACAAAGACGTGCCTTACCAGTGGACGAAAGAATGCGAGTCATCGTTTTCCTCAGCTGAAGTTTCTACTCACTTCCGGGCCTATTCTTCGCCATTTTGACGCATCAGCCCCAACTGAGGTGCACAGTGACGCCAGTGGAATTGGTATCGGCGCAGTCTTAATTCAGCGTCACGGAGCTGTCGAACATGTCATTGCCTACGCAAGCCGTTGTTTGAGTAAAGCTGAGCGCAATTACACCGTTACAGAGCAAGAATGTCTGGCGGTCGTCTTGGCCGTGCACAAGTTTCGCCCGTACGTCTATGGCCGCCGATTCGCTATCGTCACAGACCACCACTCACTCTGTTGGCTCACTGGTCTCCGTGATCCTTCCGGCCGTCTTGCACGTTGGGCCTTACGATTGCAAGAATATGACTTTGATGTGTGCTTCAAGAGTGGCCGCCGTCACGCGGACGCTGACTGCCTGTCGCGACTTCCCCTTCCCACGACTGAATGTGACGCCGACAATTTAGACGACTGTCTGGCAGCTCTTGACTCGCCGTTTCCAAATTTGGCCACCTTCCATGCTGAACAACGCAAAGACCATAGTCTGGCTCCTTTCCTCTCATCTGCCACCAATAAGCCGCATCAGTCCCCTTTCGTTATACGGGATGACATTCTTTACAAGCGAAATTTTGCTGCACAGGGGGCCCGCCTACTTTTGGTTGTCCCAAAGGCTTTGCGACCCAACGTGCTGCAAGCTATGCACGACGACCCTACATCCGGACATATGGGATTTGCCAGGACTTATCGCCGCACACTGGAACGTTTTTACTGGCCACGCATGCGTCAAGATACAGCTAAATACGTCGCTAGTTGTGAGCATTGCCAACGATACAACGTCCAACTAGCGTGCCGCCGGGACTTCTCCATTCCATACCGCCTCCGTGTTTCCCCTTTGAGGTCGTCGGTATTGACTTGATGGGCCCTTTTCCGCGATCGATCACTGGGAACCGCTGGATTATAATCTGTGTTGACCACCTCACTCGTTATGCTGAAACCGCAGCCATCTCTACCGCAACGGCCGATCACGTTTCGGACTTCATGCTACGCTACATCATCCTCCGGCATGGGTCGCCTCGCGCGATTATCAGTGACCGTGGCCGTCAGTTCGTCGCAGACGTCGTAGAAGAGCTCCTCCGCCGGTCTGCTTCCCAGTTTCGTCACGCCACTTCGTACCATCCTCAGACCAACGGACTGACTGAGCGCGTCAACAGGACGCTCGTTAACATGCTTGCTATGTACGTTGACTCCAAGCACAAGAACTGGGACGCTATTTTACCTTTTATGACTTACGCTTACAACACTGCGCTGCATGAGACCACCGGCTTTAGCCCGTTTTACCTTCTCTACATCCGCCCGCCACGCACTACTCTCGACACCATTCTCCCGTTTCGGATCAGGAAACGCCACCTCTTGCAGAGACCCTCTGTCACGCAGAGGAAGCAAGGCGCATCGCACGTCTCCGGACTTTCGCATCCCAAGACCGTTCGAAGGCCCGCTACGATAAGCGACATCGACATGTCTCGTACAGTGAAGGAGATATGGTGTGGTGTGGACTCCATACCGCAAGCGTGGCTTGTATCAAAAGTTTCTGGCCCGCTACACAGGTCCCTTCGTCGTTTTGTCGCGCCTTAGCGACGTTACGTACGTCGTCTCACGGCTCACATCAACCGGCCGTCGCTCCAGAAGAACTGACGTCGTGCATGTCGCCCGTTTGAAGCAATATCATGCGCGACACTGATTGCCTCGCCCGGTGGGCATCGTCTGCAACGGGGGAACTGATACTGGACTTTCGACGAAGGGTGAAAGAGAAGAAGGAAGAAGTGGAGTTGGATTCTGGGCTAAGCCTTCCGCGACCATCCATCATCCCACCTTGTAAAAAAACATCTCTCACCGTAACAATATATATATATATATATATATATATATAGAGAGAGAGAGATAGATATATTAGGGCCCGGTATCACATCCTGCTTAAAAGCAATGAATTCACAAGTCGCGACACGTGCACAAGGATTACAGGTGGTACAAGCAATAAGATCCACAACAGTCACTGATGCAAGACACTAAGTTTCCCCGCACTCTCATTCAAGCCGCCTGCGATTGTATTGAACTTAAAGATGAAAAAATCCGGCAGATCCCACGCACTGTGGGAATCGATGTAATGCGAAGCAGCGAGCAAAGAGCTGCATACATCGCTTTGTTTATTTTTGAGCCTAATGAAATCATTCATGCCATGGCATCTAGTTCACCATATATCGCATGTTTGTCATGCACGCGTGCACGCACAATGTGGTATATACCATGCCAATGAAACGTATATTCTGGTATATACACTGCATGACCGGTGATTTATGTTCATCACGCACTCCTGTCATGCAATACCAATTTTGGTATATATCCAGTTATCTAAACGGCCGGAAGCGCACCATAACAGTGTCATGTAAATCATAACGTACATGACATGCATGACACAATTCGCATGTTAGGACATATCATTTATGTTCGTCATACAGTCACATCGCACAACACCAATTTTGGTGTATATCAAACGAGCGAAATGGCCGCGAGTCCACCATCAGCGTGGCATGTAAATCATGCCATACATGACATGCATGTCATGGTTTTTCATGTTACCACCTGTCATTTACGTTCGGCATACATTCGCGTCACGCAATGCCAATTTTGGTGTATATCAAGCTAGTGAAACGTCCATGAATGCACCATGAGCGTGGCATGTAAATCATGACATGCATGTCATGGTTTTCATGTTACCACCTGTTATTCATGTTCTTGATGCAGTCACATCGCGCAATACCGATTTTGGTGCATATCAATCTAGCGAAACGGCCGCGAGCGCACCATGAGCGTGCCATGTAAATCATGTCGTACATGACACCTATGTCATGATTTTCATGTTACCACCTCTAATTTACGTTCGTCATACAGTCGCGTCGCGCAATACCAATTTCGGTGTATATCAAGCCAGCGAAACGGCCGCGAATGCACCATGAGCGTGGCATGTAAATCATGGCATACGTGACACGCATGCCATGGTTTTCATGTTACCACCTGTTATCCATGGTCTTCATACAGTCAGATCGCGCAGTACCAATTTTGGTTCTAAAAAGAGACACGGCGTGCAAACACGGACACAAAAAAGAGATCAGGACACCACAAACGCCGACTAACAACTGAAGAGACGCACAACGACTGAAAAGAAAGAAGGCACGAAAACTTATCTGCGCATGCCCATGCACCCGGCGAACCTATCAATCCGGCACGCGTGGCGGCCTACGTGGAAGATAACTGTTAAGGCATTTGATTTCATCTTTATGCAAGTTAATCGACGGTTGGCTCACGCATGCGCTACCACTATTATCGATATGCCATGCTTCAATCATCAGGCGCGTTTCTTCATTTCTATGCCGGTACAACACTGCGCATTCATCGAATTTTGGTGTGCACTTACAATCTCGACAATGTAAAGATAGATTAGAAGGTGAGCCTCCTGTTAGCGATCTCTTATGTTCCAACAATCTCTGGTTAATACATCGGCCCGTCTGTCCTACGTAGAAGCGGCCGCAACTGAAAAGGACCTTATACACCACACTCGTACGGCAATCAGTGAATTTGTTGGTGTATTTTACGAAACAATTATCGGTCCGCTTCTTGTCTTTCACTCGCTCATTCTTCCTCTGCACAGCGGCACAAATCTTACCTAGCTTATTGGCAGCCGTGAAAACAACATTAACTCCGTATCTACTTCCTACCTTCTTTAGCCTATGAGATATGCAATGAATGTACGGAATACCTACGACCCGTTTCTTCCTATCGCTTTCTGCAACCATGCTCGGACTTAACACAATAGACTTCTTTAAACGCTCAGCGACCGTGGCCACCGCATCACGAGGATACCGTATACATCTAAAAGACGCGTAACCTGTGCGCTAAAGCTATCACTCATTTTGTGCTCACACGACTTGGTGAGGGCTGACTTAAGGCAAGACATCGCGATGCCGTTTTTTACAACCTTCTAGTGCTTCGACGAAAAATTTAACAGCGGTTTGGAAGATCTAGGAGAATACTGCCAGCACACGTGGTTCTTCTGGAACGTTAAGGAAATGTCTAGAAATTGTATTCCATTATTCTGAGGCACCTATTTAGTAAATCTCAGCCCTCCTCCATTTAATTCAAATTTTTCGCTCACGGAAGTTACCACCTTTTCAAAGTCCTCATCACTACAAAAAATCAAGTAATCGTCCACATAACGAAAAACCTTAATAACCGAATTACCTAAGGCGCCTTCCAAAAGATTGTCAATCTTGTTAAGGTATAAATCACTAAGAGCCGGAGCAACCTTAGAACCAATACATATCCCTGATTTCTGCACATAAACACCTTCCTTCCAACCTACCAGCGTCGACTTTAAATACATGTAAAGGATTTCTAGAAGTGCCCCGGTAGAAACACCACATTT
The DNA here is from genome assembly GCF_013339695.2 of Rhipicephalus sanguineus. Taxonomy (NCBI): domain Eukaryota; kingdom Metazoa; phylum Arthropoda; class Arachnida; order Ixodida; family Ixodidae; genus Rhipicephalus; species Rhipicephalus sanguineus. Next base: position 237,348,572 of record NC_051177.1, on the reverse strand, counting down.
ATCGGTGGAAAACCGTCTGGTGCCCTTGTTCGTTAATACATTCATTAACACTTTTTAACAAGTCCTTATGCGGCAAAGAATAATACAGGTCTTCAATATCCATACTAAAAGCTTTACAACAGTCGGGGTTCTCCTCTGAGAGGAACTGAACTAGCGCCTGAGAATTACGCATACGAAAAGGGTCTGAAAACTCAAAGAGGTTAAGCAGTTCTGCAAATAACTAGATACAGCGACTTACCAGGTGCCTTGCTCTGAAACGATTGCTCGAAACGGAATCTCGTTCTTATGTGTTTTGGCTGAAAAAAAAACAATTTTAAAGTAAGTGATTTAGCCTTCTTGACATTACATGCAATTCTCTCAAGATTATGTCTTAACAAAAGGCCGACAGCACGTTGCCTAACTACCGATGGCTTAAGTTTTACCGTCCTAAAATTCTTTTCTATGGCTGTTAATGCTTTTTCTGAGAACAAACTGTCCGGCATAATTACAAAATACCCTTCCTTATCTGAAATTACTGGCCTGAGTTTCTTCTCAACACAGTAATTAACCAAAGGCCGGATATGATCAGAACACTTGAAATGCATATTAGAACCCTTGATGCTAGCAACGCAGTCTGAAATGCAGTGGGAACGCTCTTCAGAAACAAGTCTAGTGATTGTACGCGGCAAACTTAAAACGTCTATTGGTTTCAGGTTCGGCTTAAAACAGTATTTAGGACCTAAGGCTAGAGTTTTGCAGTGACTATCATCTAAGGCAGCTCCTCCAAGGACTAGCAAGTTATTTTGCGGTGAAACATTAGAAATAATCTTCCTCTTACATGCTTGAAGTTCTCGAAGTTTTACCCACCATATGAATTCCGCATGCTGGTTAGCTACCCTCATCCAGTCGGCGTATATCTGCTTCTGGCGGCGGTCGTCACATGAAGTCGAGCAACGGACCTTGAGGCATTCCTGGTAAAGTCTCACTTGACGAAGTGACGCTGACGAAGTGACGAAGTACGCTTCTACGTAGGACAGACGGGCCGATGCATCAACCAGAGATTGTTGGAACATAAGAGATCACTAACAGGAGGCTCACCTTCTAATCTATCTTTACATTGTCGAGATTGTAAGTGTACGCCAAAATTTGATGAATGCGCAGTGTTGTACCGGCATAGAAATGAAGAAACGCGCCTGATGATTGAAGCATGGCATATCGAGAATAGTGGTAGCGCATGCGTGAGCCAACCGTCGATTAACTTGCATAAAGATGAAATCAAATGCCTTAACACGTAGATCTTCCACGTAGACCGCCACGCGTGCCGGATTGATAGGTTCGCCTGTTGCATGGGCATGCGCAGTAAGTTTTCGTGCCTTCTTTCTTTTCAGCCGTTGTGTGTCTCTTCAGTTGTTAGTCGGCGTTTGTGGTGTCCTGACTTCTTTCTTGTGTCCGTGTTTGCACGCCCTGTCTTTTTAGAATGAATACTTACCAACTAGCACAGCTCTCTGTTATTCTAAGTATGAGCACAGTCCGACGAAACTGCGCAGTTCTTTGACCGACGTAGGTTTGGGAAATTCGGCCACGGCCCGAAGCTTGGCCGGATCGGGAAGGATTCCGTCCTTGGACACGACGTAGCCTAGGATTGGCAGCTGCCGTGCGGCAAATCGGCACTTCTTCAGATTCAGTTGGAGGCCGGCGTTGCTGAAACGCGTCAGAACATGCCGCAGACGTTGAAGATGCGTGGAGAAGTCCGGAGCGAAAACGACGACGTCGTCCAGGTAACCCAAGCACGTGTGCCATTTCAAGTTGCGCAGAACGGTGTCCATCATGCGCTCGAAGGTCGCGGGCGCATTGCACAGACCAAACGGCATGACGTTGAACTCGTACAAGCCGTCGGGCGTCACAAAGGCTGTCTTCGGTCAAGCGTCATCAGCCATGGGTACTTGTCAGTACCCCGAGCGCAAATCGAGAGATGAAAAGTATTCTGCTCCTTGGAGGCTGTCAATCGCGTCGTCGATTCGCGGCAGCGGATAAACATCCTTCCGAGTGATCTTGTTGAGCCTTCGGTAGTGAACACAGAACCGCACAGAACCGTCCTTCTTGGCAACGAGAACAACAGGAGACGCCCATGGGCTGTCCTAGGGTCGAATAACGTCGCGTCGAAGCATACCGTCGACTTGCTCATTAATTACCCGACGTTCTGTGGGAGACACGCGATATGGACGTTGCCGCAGTGGTGGTTGGGCGCCAGTGTCGATGCGATGCGTAACAGCGGACGTGCGGCCGAGAGAAGTTTGCCCGACATCGAAAGAAGAACGAAATTCTTCCAACAGGCACAGAAGCTGGGAACGCTGGACCGACTTAAGGTTGTCAGCAATGGCGGGACCAAATACATCCGCGGGTGATGAATCAGACGTGGAAACGGCACTGATGGTGCGGGAACTGGTGCAGTGCGAGTCATCGGGTGCGTCCAGAACTTGTGCGTCTTCGAGGGGCTCCACTCTGCGGAGACATTCCCCTCGCACCAATGTAACAATGTGCGGGGATGGGTTGGTAACAAAAATAGCAGTGCTACCCTGAGTGACTTGCACGGTCGCGAAAGGTACCAGCAACCCTGTAGCGGCATCGTCATCCCTCACGATCATCATCATCCTTTTTTACCACCTACGCGCCGCGCCTCTCGCGCAAGGTATGCTCAGAGCTCGAGGCGCGAGCGAGAAGAACGAGCTCACGCTCCTGGCTGTCAGGACGCCGGCAGCCGCTGTCGCTCTGCTTACAAGGGCCTTCTAATAAAGTGGCGAGACTTCGGCACGGCCACATCGGCCGCCTTCACGTCTCTCTCTCGCTACAATTGGTGACCCGGACAACCACGCCCTTCGACGAGCGGCGCTGCCATGTTGCCTTCACCCTGCCCGCCAGTGAAGCCGTTCCACCCGGCCTACCCCCGAGCGTGGTTTATGCAGCTCGATGCTATTCTCGCACTGAATGGCATCACGGCACAGCCGATGATGCACGCCGCCCTATTCCAAGCGCTGCCGGTTGAGCTACATCATCTGTCCGCCGCGTCGTCATCCAGCCCGCAGCCATACGACGACCTCTGCGCTGCGGTGCTGGCCCGCTACGGCGAGACGTACCGCCCGCTACCGGGGACCCGTGAGTTCCAGGTTTCCCCTCCAACGCGAGCGGTACCACCCGGCCTGCAGCCCTCCCATGACGGCGAGCTACCTTCCCCGGCCATGTCTCTTTCTCGCTCTCGTCCGGCCACTAGCGCAGCAGTTGCTGCGCCCGACCACCCACCCGACGAGATTCCGAACGTTGCTGCTGCCTTCGACCAGTCCGCCACGAGGTGCATTCCTTCGCCACCCTCGGCCGACGGTCCATCAGGCATGCCCGCCATCCGCAAGTCTTCTCCGACCTCGACGGCTCGCGACACCTCGGAGCCTTCAGACTCCACGACCGCTACCTTGCAGCAGGCCCTGGAGTCGGACATGGACATCGCACCGTCCGCTATTCGCTCCCCAATTGTGGCGGATTCGCCGTCCTCGTCCATCGACCATCACCACGTTTCAACAACCTCGACACTATGTGCGTCTTGCCAGCAGCGACCAGCATTGACCTCGCAGTCCACCGCAGCTGAAGTTCGAGCACCGAACCAACACCGGCCGAACTTGCGAGACGCTGCTACGATGACGGAAGCGTCTGAGGACGAATTGCCTGGTTCGCCGATGGCAGAGCAGCCCGCACATGCCACGCCTGCCGCAAAGGCAGACATCCAACACGCCGACCTACGCACGAGACCTCGTGTGCCGGGCACAGGCGCGGGCACAGGCGCGCTGTCGGAACCTCTGGCAGAGCCTCCGCCTGCGGTGTTCCATGACATCCCTCCTCCGGAGTTCTTAACGGGGGACGCGAACCAGCAGCGGTGTACCTTGAATGCAGGCATGCCCTTTGACACGGCGAAAGCGTCTTCTACCGCTGCCCGACGCGCTTACCTACCACGTGCCGTACACCTAATCCCTACTCGCATTGCGCGTGGCATGGTTCTGCAACCACGACGTTCCCGCGTCCGTCGACTTGTATACCCGTGCCAGCACGTCCGCCGCAATGCAAAGCTGAGGTCGGCGTTGCGCCGCCACCGACATCCGCGTCAACGCTGTGCCCGCACAGGAAAGACCGATCGCAGCAGCTACTCGTCGATGGTTGCTCGTCGTGGCTTCACTGTGCCATTTCGCATTGTTTCGCGCACATCGCCCACACCGGCCCATGTGCACCCGCCCTCAACTCCATCTGCAGGTACCTCTGCCAGCCGCGCTCACTCGCGCTACCGAATGGCACCATCAAGTCGTCGTGGGACCCGCCTGGCCACGACCCCAGCGTACTTTCGCCCAGTTCTCCGCCCGCTGCGCTTCTCCCAGAGCCGCCCGCCAGAGACCTAATGGTTCCCGAATAGTCCCTTACCGTTCACGACCTAGACTGCCCACGGACGTTTTTTTCTCGCGTCACAGTCTTGTATACGCCACCATCGTTTTTTTTTTTCATTTCGGCTTCATTTCTGCGGGGGGGAGTAATCTGTAGCGGCATCGTCATCCCTCACGATCATCATCATCCTTTTTTACCACCTACGCGCCGCGCCTCTCGCGCAAGGTATGCTCAGAGCTCGAGGCGCGAGCGAGAAGAACGAGCTCACGCTCCTGGCTGTCAGGACGCCGGCAGCCGCTGTCGCTCTGCTTACAAGGGCCTTCTAATAAAGTGGCGAGACTTCGGCACGGCCACATCGGCCGCCTTCACGTCTCTCTCTCGCTACAACCCTTTCCTAGTGCAAACGCGGTCAGATGGCGAAAGGAGTGCAATGGTGTCGCAGAGACCGGCGCAGTAAACTGGCACGGCCGTCGACGAGTTTGGGGGAACTTTGGTATCGTCTTTGACGAGGATCTTGGTGAATGCCGATGGACTGTCTGCCGGCGTCAAATGTGAGAACGGTGAGAGTTCGAGGGCGGCTGGTGTGCAGTGAATTATGGCGTCGTGGCGGGAAAGAAAATCCCATCCCAAGATAACGTCCTGGGAGCATGCAGCAATTATGATGAAGTCGACGTCGTACAGAACGCCCTGAATGACGACGCGAGAAGTGCGTACTGCTGTAGGCCTAATACTCTGGGAGCTGGCGGTACGGAGGGACATCCCAGAAAGTGGCGTCGTCACTTTTCGGAGTAAGCGGCTAAGTTTTGCGTCCATAACGGATACGGCGGCTCCAGTGTCGATAAGGGCAGATGCGCGAACACCGTCCACAAACACGTCTATGACATTCGATGGACTTCGCTGAGGGCTTTTACAGTTCGATAGCGTCGCAGCCCTTGCCTCGTGGACTGCGACGACTAGTTTTCCTGCTCTCGTGCGACAGAACGTGGCCACATGGGTGACAGTGAGCGACGTCGTGGAGACGGATAGCGGCGAGTGGATGGAGCTGGGCGTGACGTCGGTGACATAGGCGGGTCGTAGAATGCACGACTGGACTGGCTCGTGGTGGGTGACGCGACTCGAGGCGGCTGCACGCCATGACAGTAACGCGCCACGTGACCGGCATAACCGCATGCAAAGCAGATGGGCCGATTGTCGGGTGTGCGCCATCGGTTCGCCGGGGCAGGTCCCGCCCATGTCGCAGGATGCGATTGACGGGGCGGCTGCTGAAACGACTGCATGGTGGGTTGCAGTCAGGGCCTAGGTATGACGGCAGCATACGGAGCCGGCACGCCCGCTTCGAAGGACGGAGGTCTAGCGGCGGCTTCGGCATAACTCAATGGAGCAGCCGCAGGGATTGCCTGGTGCGTCCTGGCGACAACTTGAGCGTAACTCTGTGGCGCAGGAGTCGGAGGTTGCTGGTGGTACTCAGGCATCACCTCGGCAATTTCCTGCTCAATTGCTCGTCGGAGGGGAGGAAGAAGGGTCGTCGACGACTGTTGAACGTGCGGCGGGTGGGCGAAGGCCAGGAGAGAGAACTGGCGTGCGATTTCCTCGCGAACGAATGCCTTCACTTCTGCTATCAGCGTGGCCTGGTCAGGTATGGCCGCCAAGCCAGCAAGCTCTTCGTCGCGTGATGGAGAGCGACGGGTCATCGAAGGTTGCCGGCGGAGCTCCTCATAGCTCTGGCACAGTATGATGACCTCGGCCACGGTGGAAGGGTTTTTGGCGAGCAACATGGTGAAGGCATCGTCGTCAATGCCCTTCATAATGTTCCGGATCTTGTCAGATTCGGACATGGTGCCGTTGGCTTTCTTACAGAAGTCCAGGACGTCTTCGATATAACTGGTGAAAGATTCACCGGCCTGCTGAGCTCGTTCGCGTAAGCGCTGTTCTGCTTGCAGCTTACGAACTGCAGGGCGGCCAAAAACGTTGATGACGGCGGTCTTGAAATCCGACCAAGTCGCAAAATCGGACGCATGGTTGTTGTACCACAAGCTTGCTACTCCCGCGAGGTAGAAGACCAAGTTGCTCAACTTGCCTGCTTCGTCCCATTTTTTGGGTACGCTCACGCGCTCGTAAATTGCGAGCCAGTCCTCCACGTCGGTGCCATCGGCGCCAGTGAAGACAGGTGGATCGCGGATGCGTGGGACACCGGGACATGTGGTCGGTGTGGGAGGCGGCGTTTGCTGAGCGGCGTCTTGAGGCATGGTAGGCGGCAGAGTACGGGAACGAAGCTGCAGGGGCATCGAATGGGAGCACAGCACCTCCACCAATTTGTTAAGCTGTTTATTGGACAGCACTCGGCGACAATGAGCTATGGCGACAGTCAAGGCAAAAGCACGGGCTCCGAGCGCGAGCGGCGTTTAGAAGAGGACGACCCACTAGGAGCCGCTGGAGAGCGCAACCGTTAAACAGTACCAATTGCTTCGCCACAATATATATATATATATATATTGCCGCGCACGCTTCTTTTTGTATTTCTATCCTGTCCCCCCTCCCCAGTGTAGAGTAGCAGGCCAGAGCAAACTATACCTCAGGCCGACCTCTCTGCCTTTCTGTAAATAAATTCTCTCTCTCTCTCTCTATGTAACCGGTCCGTCGCACGTATAACCACTGCCTTTCGCAAACGGCACCCGAATATCTGGGAACCTTCCAGGTTATTTTTACCTTGTCTGAGAGGCTTGAGCGCGCGAACGGGAACAGTTCAGATTATTCTGGAACTAGCGCGGCCACCAGTGATAAGACTCAAATGTTCGATGCCGCATTAGTGATGCATAACTATCGATGGTACAATCGATACTATCGATAGTTGCGTCACTATCGAACTGTGGATGGTAAAAAAAGCTATCGATAGTGAATTCGATAGTACAATCAATAGCACAAAATCAACCGCGCGAACTCCACTGCAGCGTAGTCGTGGTTCCCCGAGTGTGTGGTGTATGGTGGAACAGGAGGAGCAGCCTTAAGGGCAAGAAATTTTACATGTTTGTGTTGCTGCACACGAATACTTGGGTGACACACGATAATTAATATTGCATTTTGTGATTTGCGATTCACTCGGAGGCGCTCACGCTTGACAGTTCGTCGTCCGCGATGCCCTCTCACCGATCCCCGTCTATTCTCTCGGTTCTCGTTTAATCCCTCCCTGTCCCTCGTGCACTATTAGTGTCTTCCACTGAGAGAGACAGTTGCGGGTTGTACTTTCCTCCTCATTTCCTGTTATTTTATTTAAGAATCACTTCCGCCCTGCATTTTCTGATTTCAAAATAAAAATGTAAAAACTAAGTTTCCTAATTGCAAGGTGTAACTGGTTGCTTTTGAATATGCATTTATTGATGGACATATTCCGGCATTTCCACGGCGGGTTTAATTTACTTCTTTCACCAAAAAATTGCTCATAAATTAAACGAACCGAGTATTGCTGATAGTAGGCCATCGCAAATGTTTTGACAATAACGCTTAACAATGAAACTGACAATAACGTTTAACACTGAAAACAAGAATATGTTTCCAACATAGCTGCCAGCATAAAAATGCCATAAAAATGCAGGGCACGAAGCATACCAAACATACGAGAGGGCATAGGCGTACACAGAAATTTTGTCGAAGGTGGTGGGGGTTCCTACTTTCCTCCATATATGTCCGTGCGTGTGTTTGCATGTTCGCGCTTGTATGCATACGTAGATATAGAAAACGTAAAAATGTTCCGGGGGGGGGGGGGAGCGAATAAGCACCCGCCCTCCTCAGCCCACTGCAAGTTTGAAATTCACAAATAATAAATCTTTCCAAGAATTTCAAAGAATGATGTGATCTCTTCGATATTCTGTGATGTGACTGCTAAACACCGAAAGCAAGCGAACGGAAAACGCAACGCAGATATCGCAACGACAGCTGCCGGGAGTGGACAGAATCACCAAACATGACAATGTTTCATCGGCCCTTGACAATCTCCAATAAGTCTTTGCCACTTTCAGTTTAGAGAAACTCCTCTCCGTATCGCCACTGAAGGGCGCATTATAAGGAGTGTCTTAAGTGCCACCCTATAGTGTTTGGAACGTTATCCTCGAGGTTGTAATCCAGTACGAAGCGAAGGGCGTTAACAAGGCCGTTATTATTTGTGTCAGCACTTTCCTTGTCCTTGAAAGCCCGATGAAGGTCGCTGCACGGTCCAGGAAGCACCGCTCTTTGTCGAAGCTTTTGTTACTTTGTCGAGGAAATCCCACAGGCGCATTTCTGCGTAAGCGCTCCTCGATTGAAATAGTCACATCGTCGAGCATTTCATAGGAAAAATTCCCCTTGAATGATTCTTCTCGATTAGTTGCTTCGTATAAACCATTGTAGCCGAACTGTCATTTCATCAACCGCAACCGCGGAGCTGGCCTCTTATTGGAATTAATGCACATGCATTGATCAAGGCCCTTGGCGGTCGCCACATAGTTCTCGTATCGGCCGTTCGGTAGTTTAATTCTACTCTGAACATTCTCTAAGCAGCTGTATACGTGTGACAATGACAGCTGTTTTGCACTGAGTACTCCTGCTTGCGGAGTTGGGCTGAAACAAGATGTCATACCAAGCTGCAATGACTACAATGCGCAGTGTCAGAAGCCTTAACTAAACGTGCTGCGAAAGAAGGCAAATTCTTTGTCTGATAAAGAGATACAGTCCTGGCGTGCTATGCAGGATTGCCCGAGTTTGGTGAAACTCGGGATCTTTCCGAGTTCTGGCGACACCCCCTTTTGAACGAGCTAATAGTACGTGAAGGTGAAATCCATCCCTCAGCGCGCGCTCTGTTCCATTGGTTACGATAGAACGCGGTGACACGTCAAGGGCGATCGAGAATGTTGGGTGGTGTCTTCAAACTAGAGGCACCTTCTTTCATTTGTTTGTCGTTCCACTGAGTGCAGAAGTGCACCCATGGAAGAAAAGTGACAGAAAGTTGTACTAACTATATTTTTGTTTTCGCGGGCCGTTAGAATACACTTTCAAGCGTTTAATATCTGCACTAAGTACCCTTCAGAATAATCAGCACCGTGGCCTCCGAGATTAATTCCGACCGAGCGCCTTACAACACCGCGGTTAGAGCTAATCGTCGAGGCCACGTGTATAATCACCATGGTCGGCCTCTACATTCTAGCGCGTTGCTCGGCCGCCGCGCGACCTCCTCGTCCTTTCATTAATCGTCTGCTCGCTCCCCGTGCAGGTGCGGCCGGGTGATAAGCGATCTTCTTATGTTACCTCTTGATGTTGTATACCACCTGTAATGTATTCTTTTTTGTTTTCCCCCCTACAATAATGCCCATCGGGCGCTGTAGGTATCTGAATGAATAAATAAATAAATAAATAAATAAATATATAATAAATAAATAAATAAATAAAAACTGGCTGGGCGGTATACCTAGCTAAGTGAGGACAAGCCATGACGAAGCTGATTAAGCCAAATCATGCTAAGGCCGAGCTAATTAAGCCACGTCTTACTAAGACCATGCTAATGAACCGTGTAAAGCTAAGAACAAACTAATTAAGACCATACTAATGAAGACAACGCTAATTAGGGGTGTGTGATTAAAACCAAGATAATACCGAGGTCGTGGTAATTATTACAGTGCTAATTAGGATTATGCTACTTACCTCTCTACTATTCAGGACCTTGCGAATTAAACCTGAGTTATTATTGTCGTGGTAATTAAAGCATTAACAATCAAGACGGGACTATTCAGCATAATCTTAGTTAAGACCGAGCTAATTAGGGTCATGCTAATTAGCATGGCACTAATTAGGAGCACGCTAATTTAAACCAAGCTAATTAAGAACTTGCCAAGTACATGATAATTATGATTACTGTAATTACCATTATGTTAGACACATTCGTGCTAATGAGGACCTTAATAATGAAATCTGATTATTTAATGCTATGTTAATTAAAACATTACGATTTAAGACATGACGATTCACTGCCATGTTAATGAAGGCCTAGCTAATCAATAGCACAATTATTGAGACCGAACTCATTACTCTGAAGCAGGCCAAGCATACTGAGTATACGAGCCACGTAATAATCTCGAAGAAGCTAGGTGACCACAAGCTCCTCCGATGGCCCCAGCCTTGTTGTACAAGTAGTGCAAGCTGACCAAATTATTTTATATGCAAAGAAGCTGCCGAGTACCGTCCACTGCATGAAACACTTGACAGGCACACCGGCACTATGACAGTCCCGAGTTGAACTGGGGCCTTTTCAGAATCAACGAGTTTGTGTCCGAGTTCGCACGTCAATCAGTTTGATTGACAGACGCCCGCGGCAAAGATCGGGTCCGCCCATTGCGTTTGCTCTTGTGGAGGAGCAGTGCTCACGGCGCAACGCCAGCGACCGGCACGATTAATCTATCAGCTTAATCGCACAGACTATGCACACACGCACGAAGAACCAAAGGTCATATCATCACGTGGCTACGATGTCTCGCATTCAACTTCACCGCGCTCACGATGTACCACTCACAGCCACGAAGCAAGCGCCCCTGGTGGGATTTGCGGCGAGAAATGTTATTTACTTGTTTGTGGAGACATTGTTTCTGCCGATTCGTTACTACAGAAAAATCTTCAGACATGTAATGTAAGTATAGCAGTAACCTGTTCATTTATTTGTCTGCAATATTCCAGAGAAGCGAAACGAGCTGCACCAGAGTGCTGCGTCTGCGCCCTTGTTGCATTCGAGAGTGGAAATTTCCATGCTGCAGGTAGAACGAAAGAATTCCCCGAAAGAGGACAAACGCCCACGAACACGCCCATGGGAGGCGCGATGAACAGTTGACATAAAGATAGCGCGACAATCACGGTGACGTTGCTACACTGTCAAATTGTTGACTGAGTGGCGGCGCTCGCACGCGGCGTTCTTTGAAAACCGCGGCAAATGCCGCACATGCGTATGTGACGCCATGCTCGTTCTTGTAGCCGTTTTTAACGCTGCTATCGCGTGCTCCGCACTGTCTTCCTGTCATGACCGCCGTAATGCGAGCTCGGAGCAAATTCGTGTGCCCGAGAAGCTCGGACCATCCTGGATAGCACCCCTGGCTGACACACTAATCAATCATATTTCTTACATGGAACGCCTTTATTATTTCTCTGTTAATTTGTTGTCTCTCTCTCTCTCTCGACAAAATTTGTGTGTTCGCAAAGGAAGGAGTGCATCCGCAGGAATCACGTTGGTCGACCAGGTGTGTGGGAATACGAAGGGCCGACTCACGCTCCCTTAGTCTAGTGTTGACACGCCTCCCGCTGTGTCCGACGTATGACTTGCCAATGATCAGTGGAACCGGGTGCACGACCTGCATCTTTCTTTGACATTTCTCATCCGCGGATACTTTGCGTTCCTGAGGATTTCGCTTTCCTCTGAATTGGGGGACACAGCCGCGAAAGCTTATTCGGTGCTCAAAACAACCACAACACCAAATGTCGCTGCTACATTCTTCATACCGGGCGATAGTCCGTGAACGTACGGAAACGGTGGAAGTCTTCGTGAGCCTTCATCCAAGCTGCTTTCGGGCCTTTTGCCTCGCCTTTTATGACTCGAATCAGATTGCTGCGCAGCATACTTGCTGCGAACCATGCAGGCCCGTAGCCAGGAAATTTTTGCGGGGGCGGCCCACTTGCTGAAGACCTTGACTATTTGAGAAAAACGCCTATTTTCATGATTTATTTTCGATGAAACGCCATGTGTCATCAAAATTACGGGGGGGGGGGCTGCCCCCCCCCCCCCCCCGGCTACGGGCCTGGAACCATGGGTAGTGAAAGCAGCCGACGCTTGCCTCTGAATCTGCTATCGGAAGTTGAGGTTATATGATCTGGGCAAAGATGATTGTAGGTACAAAAGAGCTATTCTATTACTCATAACCTTGGAGTGGTTCGAAGCATCATTCAGAAGGTGCTTTTTCGCTAGTGGACTACAACGCCAGCACACATGTCCCGGCTTAAACAACTGTCTGATATCATCGTCCTGCGCAAACTCTGTTGCAAACGTAAGGCCGCATGATTTTCTCGCAATGTCTTTAGCACGTTGATGGCCCTCTGGTTATATAATTGTTTGGGCTTATTGTCCCAAAACCACGATATGGTTGATTATCAGGCACGTCGTAGTGGAGGGCTCCGGAAATTACGATAACCCGGGGTTAGTTAACGTGCACCTAAATCTAAGCACACGGGCTTCAAGCTTTTTCGCCTCCATTAAAAATGTGGCAGCCGCGGCCGGGATTCGGTCCCATGACCTTCGAGTCAGCAGTCGAGCACCATAACCACTAGACCACCGTGGCAGGTGACCCTCTGGTTGTATTTATGCTTGAGCACATGCCAGGACCGTAGTCATGGGGGGCGCCTAGGGGCCCCTAGCCCCTCCCCCCACCCCCGAAGTTTGGCTGAAGTAGGTGTTTTTGCAAAAATTAAATAATAAAAATAGGTGTTTTCCTCAAATAGTCAAAGGTTTTCAGCAAGTGCCCCCCCCCCCCCCGAAAAAAATTACTTGCTACGGGCCTGGCACAAGCACTAGGTACCGCACGCACGCACACCGGTCAATGCACTCAGCTGCCCCTGTTAGGCGTTCTGCAATTTTTCTGTCGATGCGGCTGAGAAACATATCACTGAGATTGGGGGCCACCCGATGCATCACACGCTTGCCTTCTGCAAGAATAGGTCCTTGCCCCCGCCTACTAATGTCGACTTCCCCGAAGAGATGAAGAAAGCAATTGTTTCTGCAATACACAAAGGAGGTGACCAACAGTGCATGAAAAACTACAGAGCAGTATCCATTCTCACAGTTTTTTCTAAAGGTTTACAAAAAATTACGTGTACTCGTCAATACATGTCTTTTTCTAGCATGAATATCCTATCAGATTCACAATTCGGTTTCCGAAAGGGAAGGTCGACTAGAACAATGAACGACATCATACTGCACAACATCGACAACAGATTTTACACGCTAGGACTCTTTATCGATTTCTCCAAGGCGTTCGACTATCAGTCATGAGATTCTTGCGGACAATTTGTTTGCATGTCGTATTCGCCAGAAACTATTGGATTTGTTGAAATCTTACTTACACAATCGCCAGCAGCGCGTATGTTTGCAGGGTTCGAAATCGCCATCTCTTCCTATCTCAAGAGGCGTGCTACAAGGGAGCATTTTTGGTCCCCTCGTATTCAATATATATGTCGATGACCTCGTAAACATTGACAAATAAGCAAAAGTTGTCACATATGGCGACGACAGCATTGTTATAGCGTAGCAGAATGATTAAAACGCTGGCCAGCGTCTTAGGATGTCTTTGTGGACTTCGGCAGAATGAACGCAGCTGTCCAGCTCATCCCTTAATTTCTCTCGTTCCCGAACTTCGTGCCATTCTTGAATATAATCTATAAAACTCCTCTTTGAGGGCTTCTCCTTGCAGCTTTCAGCAGTGTTTACGCCATGCTTTCTTTTTCATATTATAATGGTGTATGCCTTCCTAGCGATGTTGTACCGGTAGAAGGTGGCCATCGGACAACGCGGGTAGGCTTGGAAGAAGGCGGACGAAGCGATTTCGATCTTTTTTCAGGGTTTTTTTAAGTTTGGCAATAAAGGTGCGAATAAGCTTCTCGACGCTTGCTCATTGGATGCATATGGTTCGAGATAAGGGGACATCACCCGGCACGTAATTCGTAATTGTCCTTTCTTCAAGCCAGGTGTTTCGTCAAGCGAATATATCTTGCTCCACGCCGGGTTTAACGGACCTATGCTATTCCTGCATATTCCAATACTGTTTCAGCAGTATCATGTAGATCTCGCACTATATAGCGCAGGGGTCTGAAACACGCGGTCCTCGTGCTGCATGCGGCCCGCCGACCTCTCGCTAGGGGCCCTCAGATGAATGTCATCGTCCCATTTTTTTATTTGCTTTATAAGTACGTTCTTGAGCTACACAGGCACGACAGGTCTAACGCATTATTTTCGTGAGACACCCCTGCGGTCACCGTGTGATGACACATTACCGTGAAACAAAACTCTATATTGCCACGTGCGTTTCTTATTATCACTTTTGCTGCATTCCGTTTTCGCCCACAAGGACTGTACGCAACGCTCAGCGCAAACCACGCCTTATTGTTCGAGAAGCTTCGCGATTATTGTAGATCATTTTGTTAAGATTGCGCGCAAGACGCGAACACTCTAGAGCGTGCGCGACAGACAGCGATAACGCTGGAATCAATCAATCAATCAATCAAATCAAATTTTATTTTCGCTTCAGACAATACAGTGCATTGTCACTGCGAAAATAGGGGACCAGAGAAAAAAGCTGCGCTTGCGCAGCTTGACTAAGCTCTGGTCACCCGTACAGCAGCAGTGACAGGACGAAACATCTAAGCAAGTCTATGTAGCCGCAGTATATACAAATGCTACTACGAAAAGTAGTTACCTAATCTACGTTGTTGAACTGAAAACAAAAACACCAATGTATGTTTTAATGTGCAATCACTTTAGTAAAACCGGCTGCTGTAAATATACGAACATGAGTAGTTCCAACACATTTATATAAACAGATCTAGTAAGGTTTTTTTAGTACAGTTAAGAACATCAACATTTCTTTGTTCTAGTTCATTTAGTGTGGTTGCGAGTACGTAATCAAGTTTTTCTTTTCCATAATGGGTACGCGAGAAAGGAACGTGGTATGGTGGGTGATACCTGAAAGGATAGGAAATTGTATTTGCTCGGAGATTTGCTATTGCTTCGAATAGCTCTGTTCTTCCTAATGTGGCATTTTTGTATGTTCTCAGTAGTTTATGTTTGTATATGTTGTGAATCTTCATAATTTTATGTTTGTGGAATAGAGGTTCTGTGTGTTCGACGGCACCATGTATAAACGCCGACACGCTTCAACGCTTGTCAGTTTTATCGACGACCGACGCCCTGTTAGCCGATATGAGTGTACAGCGTGTCTTGCTGTAGCTTGAGTTTTCATTTCCCGGCCACAAGTTCGGCCAAATAAAGAGTTTCAGCCTGAACACGACGACTGCTGTATTCGTCGACGTCACGACCCCGTGACATCTGGTGAAGGTGCTGGGTAACAATCCCAGTACCTCTCGCAGATGTCACGGGGTCGTGACGTCGACGAATACAGCAGTCGTCGTGTTCCCACCATCGACCGACACGAAATCGGTGCGCCGTTTTCTCGGCTTGTGCGCCTACTACTTCCGTGGCTTCGGAAAGTACTACAGACGCTTCGTCAAGGAATTTTCACGAATCGCCGAAGCGCTAACTCACCTTACGAAAACCGACGTGCCATTCAAGTGGAAAACGGCGAAAATCGAAGCATTTGAAGAACTGAAACGACGACTTCAGATGCTTCCGATGCAAGCGCGTTTCGACGAATACGCCGATACGGAAATCCACACCGACGCAAAGAGCGTAGGACTCGGCGCCGTCCTTGTGCAGAAGACTGACGGGCAGGAAAGGGTCATCAGTTATGCTTGGCGGTCGCTATCAAGGCGGAAACGAACTATTCCACAACAGAAAAGGAGTGCCTAGCGATCATATCTGCTACATCCAATTTTCGCCCCTACCTCTACGGCAGGCCCTTCAAAGTTGTGAGCGACCACCACGCATTGTGATGGCTAGCTAACTTGAATGCCCCTTCAGGTCGCCTCGCACGGTCGAGCCTTCGACTTCAAGAATTCCACATTACCGTCGTTTACAAGTCCGGAAGAAAACACTCCGACGCTGACTGCCTGTCTCGCGCCCCCGTCGACCCAACGCCGCAGGACGACAAGGAGGATGACTGCTTCTTGGGAACCATAAGTGCCGACGACTTCGCCGAACGAAAGCGAGCAGACCCAGAACTCAGGGCCCTTGTGGAATACCTCGAGGGCAGGATCACCGTTGTTCCGAAGGTATTCACGCGGCGACTGGCGTCGTTTTTCTTGCGCAACGGTGTTCTCCTAAAGAAGAACTTCTCGTCGCTTCGAGCCGATTGCCTTCTCGTAGTGCCCTCGACATTGCGACCAGAGGTCCTCCAGGCTCTGCACGACGACCCGACGTCTGGACACCTGGGTGTTTCTCGAACGTTCGCACGAATACAGGAAAAGTACTACTGGCCGCACCTTGCCGCCGACGTCACTTGCTAACTAAAAACCTGCCGGGACTGTCGGCGACGCAAGACTAGGCCAGCCGGATTTCTGCAGCCTGTCTAGCCACCTCGACGGCCGTTCCAGCAAATCGGGATGGACTTACTGGGGCCGTTCCCGACGTCGACTTCCAGAAACAAATGGATCGTCGTAGCTACCGACTACCTCACCCGCTACGCCGAGACAAGGGCCCTGCCCGGAGGCAGTGCCGCCGAGGTAGCGAAGTTCTTCGTTGAGAACATCGTCCTGCGTCATGGCGCCCCAGAGGTCCTCATCACCGACAGAGGTACGGCGTTTACTGCTGACCTAACTCAGGCATATAATTGAGATACAGCAAAACAAGCCACCGCAGGACCACAGCGTACCACCCACAGACCAATGGCTTCACCGAGCGGCTAAACGAGACCATCGCCGACATGCTGGCTATGTATGTCGACGTCGAACACAAGACGTGGGATGCCATCCTTCCGTATGTGACCTTCGCATACAACACGGCCATGCAAGAAACGACGCAAATGACGCCATTCCCAGGATTTGGGAACATTCGTGCGTGACGCCATCTCTTGGCGGTAGCAATGGCGTCCTGCCATAACTGAATGGGAAATGGGCGAAAAAAATCATATCTCTGGAAAAAAGCAAGCTATCAAAAACGACTCGGGGTTCTATACAGTAGAGACCTACTGGAACGTTTTGGTAAAATTGCAGCATTGCACTACAAAGCGTGTGGCTTCCCAGGACAATTGAACACCGCCCATTATAAACACTTTGGGCCCTACTGTGAAATTTTAAACTCCGGAAAGCCACGCGGTGTGTGAAGGGACA
Source organism: Rhipicephalus sanguineus (assembly GCF_013339695.2). NCBI lineage: Eukaryota > Metazoa > Arthropoda > Arachnida > Ixodida > Ixodidae > Rhipicephalus > Rhipicephalus sanguineus. The sequence goes on along the minus strand of NC_051177.1, from coordinate 237,331,178 downwards.
CTAATTTTAACACAATCTTCAAATAAGTCTCTAATGCATAGAACCGGGAGTCGTTTCTGACAAGTAACTTTTTTCGTCAGATAGATTTTTTTCGCCTATTTCCCATTCAGTTACGGCAGGCAACCTGGTCACCGACGAGAGATGGCAGTACATGCATATGTCCCCAAATCCTGGTCATGCGTATAAGCTGGTCTTATACGCATGACGCCCGACGCAATGCTGCCAACTGTCACTGACGAAGACAGTCTCGACGTCGCTGCTTATTTGCAACGCGCCGAAGAAGCTCGACAGCTCGTCCGCCTGCGCATCAAGAACCAGCAGAGGGTAGAAAGCCGTCACTATAATCTTCGACAACGCTACATGGAATACCAACCCGGTGACCGTGTGTGAGTCTGGACGCCGATACGCCGACGGGGACTCAGTGAGAAGCTTCTTCGATGATACTTCGGACCGTACAGGGTACTTCGACGCCTCGGCGCACTCGACTACGAGGTTGTCCCTGACGGCATTACGAACTCTCAGCGGCGCCGTGCGCGACCTAAAGTTGCCCATGTCGTGCGCCTCAAGCCATATTACGCGCGTTAGTGAATCTGAGGACTGTATTGTTGCTTTATTATTGTACTTTCTTGCTTGTGCTTATTGTTTATTGTACTTTCTTCCTTATTGTTGTTATTTATTGTTGCATGCATTGCCCCCCCCCCCCCCCCGTCGGGACGATGCTTTTGTAGCGTTAGCTACACTTGCCTAGCCAGAGCAGGTTTCGCGGTGGTCATCATGAGCCGTGCTGCGCATGCGCGCGCGGCTCGCCGCTGCTGCTCTGCGCATTCGAGAGGGGTGACGTCGTAGCCATGGCGCGCGCAGCTATTAGATGCGAAGTATCTTAAGGCGGAGCTCAATCGGGTGGTGGTGTGTGGCGTGACCACCCTTACTGCGCATGCGCGTAGCCTCTCCACACACCTCCTCTCCACTCCCCTTCACCATTCCCCCCTGTCATCTACCCTCTCCCATTTCCCCTCTCCCCTCCCCCTTTCCACTCTTCCTCTGAAACGCGGGCTAGACATGCCGAAAATCTCTCCTGCGCAACGCCGCGATGAGCTCGAGCGCATGCGCGTCCCCTCCCCTTCTCTATCCTCTCCTATGCTGCCCCCTCTCGCCCGCCTGTCGACCGCGTTCCCCGCTCGCCCTGTGAGAATTAACGGCCTGGCTAGATGGAAGATACGACGCGCGTAGCGTCGCTCTTCGCGTTCCACGACGCGAGCTCGGTAGCATGCCCAACGAATGCCAACGGAACGCGATCGTGCAAGTGCTCCGGCTTCGCATCTACTCATGGTCCTCTTTAGCGGGAGATGGTGTATTCGCCTTCGCTGTGCAGTCGCCGTCTGACAGTGCGCTGGTGCCGCTTGATAGCGCCTCTGACTGGCGTTTGCAGGTGGGTAACGCCATGGAGAAGGAGAGCGCAAATGCTGCTCAACGGCGCAAAAGAGCCGAGAAGCTTATGTCATCGGATCCCGAAGTAGTTGCCTGGCAATTAGTGCTTCAGCGTAAGAAGAATGAACAAAGGAAAGCTAAACGTGCTGCGGAAATCTGAAAAGCTCAGAATAATCAGCTGAACCTTTGCTAACGCTACGTATATCCTGGCATAGCTGAGCTAAGCCACTGCAAATTTTTTTCAGAGGGGGCTTTAGCACGTGCGTTTCTTATTATCTTATTATCACTTTTGCTGCATTCGGTTTTCGCCCGCAAAGACTGTACGCAACGCTCAGCGCAAACCGCGCCTTATTGTTCGAGAAGCTTCGCGATTATTGTAGATCATTTTGTTAAGATTGCGCGCAAGACGCGAACACTCGAGCTTATTCTAGAGCGTGCGCGACAGCCAGCAATAACGCTGGAATATTCGACGGCACATGTATAAATGCCGACACGCTTCACCGCTTGTCAGTTTTATCGACGACCGACGTCCTGTTAGCCGATATCAGTGTACAGCGTGTCTTGCTGTAGCTTGAGTTTTCATTTCCCGGCCACAAGTTTGGCCAAATAAAGAGTTCCAGCCTGAACACGACGACTGCTGTATCCGTCGACGTCACGACCCCGTGACAATATTACAGAACTAGCGACCAGATTTTAGTCATTTTGGAGAAAGGTACCGATGTGTTTTTGGAATCTTGCCGCCAAATCACCTTCAGAAATGACCCATATATGAGATACAGGAAAGGTGTTCTTTCAACTGGCAGTTGGTGATTCATGATCGAAGTATACTGCGCGGTGTACAACACGTACTGCGCTTGTCTCCGTCTTCGTGTTCTACACCGCGCAGTATACTTCGTTCGGTTATCTGACAGTTACCACCCCCCTCCCCTTTCCCCACGCTTTTAACTTCGTCACTGTCCTGGCCCATGAGGGAGTAAATTTGCGTGATTGCGGTGAGGTGAGTTTTAGAGCCCTGGTATAGCGGAACAAGACGAAAGCTCAGACGTTAACAATGTGGGCGCACAAAGCAGGCTGGGCATGTTCATCTCGCATCACATGACCACTGGTAGCCGTAATGCAGCAACCGAAAAAGAATGTCTGTATAGGGATTCGATGTAACGAGACTACGCGCAGACTTTTCTTTTAGTGGACTGCTAGAACTTTTAAGAACGCTGCCCGCTTTGGAGCTCTGTGATCGCTCTTGCAACGATAAGAGATAGGTATCAATTTATTATATTACACTTCTGGCTGCGATTACAGAATAAAATTTGGGTTATAACATAATAACGAATGCAAATAAGGCCCAAAATATCGAAACATTAACTCCATGAGCGCCTGGTCCATTTACTTTTAGCTCGCCCGTTTCAGACAAATCAAGTAGCCCCAAAAGCAAGAAGCAAAACAAGTTCAGTACTCGTCCTTTATAAAAATTCTCTAAATAGCTTGCCCCTCTTAAAAACCACGCTTTTTGGAGATAAAACGTGGAACATATATGTATGCGCAACACATGCGTAGTAAGCTTAAAGGGGCACTAAAGAGAAGTACGTTTTTTGTATTATCAGACAATTACTCTTATACAATTCCAAAGTCACCATGCCACGACAAGGCCCTTGGTTAGCGAGAAAACGCGCAAACAGAAAATGCGGGTGACGACGCCACCTTGAACTTCGCGCAGCAAACGCCGTGATGTCACAGGTTATGACGGCTTCTATTGAGGCCTACGTAGTTTCTAATCAGTAAAAATGAAGTACATTGACCTCTGAGGGGGCCATAGACTTAACATACCAAGTTTCACGAAACGTCTTTGCGCGAATGTCCCCCAAATATTATAAATACAGTTTGCAATCCGTGACGTCACGCGCGGAGATTTCGGCGCGTAATTTTAAAATAGAACGTTGACCTTGATTTTATCTTCTATTAAAAAACTAATGATGATGAAAATAATGACATTCGAGTTCTCAGAGTACACATAGCGTTTATTTAGCGCAAGAAACGACACCACAAGAGAGAAGGCAGAACACAGCGCTACTCTAAACTGACATGATGTATTTCGTCACTCCACTCTTTAAACCAACCACATACCGACAGGACATGCGTCGTGCACACTATGCGCACAACCACCACAACTTGATCACCTGAGCGCACTCATGATAGCGAATCCGGAAAAACAAAATTCAGTGGTAAACAAGGTTATGGAAGGCACACTGATGTACTGGGAACCCAATGACTGAATGTAAAACGCTTGTGACAATTCTCAGGCGGTGGTGTCATGACTCTTCTTTAAGATAGTAGTCAGCCTAAACAAAGCTTGACAATTGCAATTTTTGCAGCGTTGAGCTAAATGGGAGCCTGTACCAGTCGGCAGGGATCGCTCATGTTCTTTAAGGCGCTCATTCACACAGCGGCCTTAGTGACCTACATATATTTTGCCACAAGAGAGTAGAATCTTGTAGACCACCCCAACCCTACATTCAAAAAAACTTATTTATTTATTTATTTTATTTATTTACAAATAATGCAATCCCGTTACGGGATTTTCGCAGGATGGGGATACAAATTTATAATATCACTCGCAGGGCAAACAAAAACAATAATACAAAAAAAGTAAATACTGGTACAAAGACAATACAGCTATCATGAAATAAATAAACAACTTAAGTATAACTGCAACAACTCGTCACGTGCAAGTGCAACAGTAACAGAAGCAAGAAAAATACATAAGTTACACAATACTAGTTACGCAATATGAGACATAAACAAATTCAGGGATGGCTGCAACACCGCATCGTTGGACAGTTGATTCCATTCAGTTACGACTCTGGGAAAAAATGCGTATTTAAAGCAGTTATTGCGGCTAGTGAAGGGGGTAATTGTTAGTGCATGCCGTTGCCTTGTAGCATAACCTGCTGAAAAGAAAAAAAAGTTCGGAAATATCTACGCTGCAGCGTAGGGTGCCTTGATTAGCTAAAACAAAAATTTTAGTCTGAGAACGCGATTCCTTTGGGTCAAAGTTGGAAGATTGGCTCTGTTCAGCAAATCTGTCATCGACGTCTGCCCAAAACTGTCATATATGTATCTAACCGCCTGCTTTTGAATACCTTCAATTTTATCAATGTCTTTTTTAGTGAAAGGGTACCAGATTACAGAAGCGTAATCTAATAAAGGCTGCACAATTGCGTTAAATGCAAGAAGGCGAACCTCTGGAGTTGTTAGCCTCAGAGCCCGCCTAAGAGCCCGCCGAAGAAAAGCTTTTGATTGGCAGAATTACACACAGTATTGATGTGTTTGGTCCATCTGAGATCATTGGAAATCCAAATGCCAAGATATTTTATGTGTTAAACCTCAGCGAGCAATACATTACGCGCCGAGTACTGGAAGTGCAGATTGCTACGCTTGCACGAAATTTTCATACAAACTGTCTTGTCAAAGTTGATAGTCATCTTCCAATCACTACACCATTTTACAATTTTTTCAAACGCTTCATTTAGTTGTAGCTGGTCACTGATGCTATCTATTTCCGAATACATTACACAATCATCCGCATACAGTTTAATTTTCACGGGAATGTCGTTGCCAATATCATTAATGAAAAGAAGAAACAAAAGTGGTCCGAGTACAGAACCCTGTGGAACGCCAGAGTCAACAGGAAGCCTCTTAGAGGCACGGTTTTTAAACGAAACATATTGCTGTTGGTTTGTGGTTTGTCAGGTACGCAGAAATCCAAGTAACAATTTTGGCATTACCCAGAGTGGCATCAACTTTGTGGAGTAGCTTTTTGTGGGAAACCTTGTCAAAGGCTTTAGCGAAGTCCATGAAAATTGCATCGACCTGTTTACCTGAATTTATCGCCTTAGCAATATCGTGTACTGTGGTTACTAATTGAGTGCACGTGGAAAATCCTTTTCTGAAGCCATGCTGATTGCATGATAATATCTTATTTTTTGAAAGGAACTCAGCAATGTCGTTATGTATTATATGCTCTAGAAGCTTGCATGACGTTAAAATCAGGGAGATGGGACGATAGTTCAAGATGTGCTGCTTATTACCATTTTTGAAAATAGGTTTCACTGCCGCCGTTCTCCAGTCGATCGGTATCTCGCCCTCAGTTAGTGATTTAGAAAACAGTACACGCAGATATTTAGAGACCCATGGCGGGTATCGCTTTAAGAATTCATTTGGAAAACCGTCAGGACCGGGTGATTTCTTAATATTGAGGTTAAGAAGCATGTTAAGTATTCCGTTCTCATTAATGGTAACATCAAACATAGGAGGGTATGAAGCATGAAGGTATGGCATTGAACCATTGTCATGCGTAAACACAGACCTAAAGTGTAAGGTAAATGCATCCGCTAATACTGCGTTATCGTCACTCAAAACACCATTCACCATGAAAGTATCATTAATTTGTTTACTGGGAGAAATCAGCCTCCAGAACTTTACAGGGGATGTTGAAATGAATTTTGGAAGTTTTTCACCAAAGCAGCTTTGCTTGTCTGAAGAAACTCTGGTTTTTAGCTCGGAAGAGAGTTCGGAAATTTTAGTAAGCAAAGCGTTCAAATCTCTTGCAGTACCTCTTTTCGTCTTTAGTCGTTTTAGTCGTCTTTTTAATTTCAATGTGTCACGAGAAATCCAAGGAGATTTGCCTTTCCCTTTTTTTTTAACAAGCAAGGAACAAAGCGCTGTGTGCAATCATTTACAAGATCTTTAAATTAATTCCAAAGTGTATGTATGTCTGCGCTACTGTCCTGAAACGAGTCAAAGCTGAAAGAAAGCATGTCTAATATGGCGACATCATCTGCGCGGGAGAAGTTCGGCACGGAAGTGACATCAACGGACTTGGTCATAGAGACGCCCGAAAGGGTTAACAATACAGCGGAATGATCAGAAAGTCCAGGCAGTACTTCGCACTTTGCTTGTCCCGTAATTGAACCACTTAACAAAAACAGGTCCAGGATGGAGGAACAATTACCTTGTATTCTTGTGAATTCTTCAACTACTTGCCGCAGATCAAAAGAAAAGATCATATCGAATAACCGTTCCTGCAGCTTGTCATTAGAAGCATTTAGTGTGAAGGTTGGCCAATCCATGTGGGCCATATTGAAGTCTCCGCCTAGAATTAGTCGATCACCAGGCTTCACATGATCAATCAGGTAACTTTGCAAAAGAGCAAAGAAATCAGGAGAAGAATTCGGTGGTCGGTACAGTGCCCCCAATACATATCTAATTGAGCCATGATAAGCTTTACAAAATATGCCCTCAATGTTCGCTATATCTGGCATTCTCAGAATTTTAAAACGCTCCTTGAACAGTAAAGCCACACCCCCGCCTTTGCTCCCTCGATCATTCCTGTGCACGATGTACCCACGAGGAACGAATTCATTATCTTTTATAGAATAATTTAACCATGTTTCTGTGAGAATAACTATGTCAGGGCTATGGGTCAACAATATTCCCTCCAGTTCAGTGACTTTGTTAACAACGCTCCGGCAGTTCACGTTAAGTATATATTAAACTCCTGAGGCTTTGGTACGCAACGTCATTTTTCATTTTTCTTTAGCTGAACACGTGCACCTTTCTTTTCATCCCAGTCAAATGTAACGCCGTCTACGCTCAGTCTATCTAACTTAGGTGCATCTTTTCACATTGCGGCTCACCAACTAGCCCGCCAACGAATTTACCAGTGTAAGCCAATTCATTGTTTCACTTGAGTGTCTCTTTAAGAAGTGAGCAAAGTCGAAGGCCGGCCCGACCCGAGCCCGTCATTGCAAACCCGAGCCCGACGCTAAGCCCGGAGCTTTAGACCCGAGCCCGACGCGGGCCCGCCGTGAAAACTATACTTTCCCGTCCCGGGTTTTAGGGTAGGCCTCAGCCCGTGCAGTGCTCTAGGTTAGGGTTGGGTGATGCTTGTGCTTGTTCCGCCACCAGCTGTGTGGTTCTGATGAACTGTGCACAAGTACTTCTGCAGCATACAGCAAATCATTTTCACTATGCTCACAGTTCCCGCCTGTTTCCAGACAAGACCTTCGCAAATTATCGGCATGCACGTATCGCGCACGGCCTCCGACGAGGACCTAATACGTGCATGACAATTTCATGTCACTTTTCCCGGCAACCATTTAATAACTTCACCTCACACTGAGAGCACCAAAACAGCATCACCGACAGAAAACATTTGGTTGAAGCAACGTTAGCCGAGACCTCAGTTTGTGTCGCAGAAAGTGTTCGGCGGGCGTTTTACCCGTGAAGGTATATAGGGGGCGTTCTGCGGTAGGAGAACAAAAAGTTGTCGATTCAGCGGTCGGCTTTTTCCTTTCTCTTCGTGATCCAGTAGCTGACGTGCTTCCTTCGTATTTTGTACTGTTCGTTCGACCGCGCCATTAGATTGCGGGTGGTACGGTGGCATGAGCGTGCGCTTTACACCGTTCTCTTTTAACAAATCCTTAAATTCTGCAGCAGTGAACTGAGAGCCATTAGCCATTATCCTCCAGATGGAAACCAATGCGACGCAACCATAGAGCGTACAGTTTCCATACTTTTCGTAGCTGTCATTGAATGTGTGATTTTGACTTCAAGCGACTTTGAATATGCATCCACAGCAATCAAGAAGATATGCCCTTCCTTAGATGCAAAATCTAAGTGCACTCTTTCCTATTGGAAATCACTCACTCGCCACTGACACAAAGGAGCTTTCTGCGTCGAAGGGAGTACGGATTGACAAGTTTCACATTCGCGTACAACTTCTTCTAGAGCATTATCTACACGTGGCCACCACACCATTTGAACGTGCCACTGCTTTCATTTTAGTGATACCAAAACGCTGTTCCTGCAAATGAGCTAGTACCTGCTTGCAAACTTTCAGGTACCCGTTGGTCCCAACAGTGCAGCCATTGTCAACTGCAAGTTCAACCGACGAACCCAAAATGCTGTAGCTCATTTGAAACGCTTTTTGGCCAACCGTGCCAGGTCATGTTTAGAACGCGGGTAAGGAGCCTGTCACGGTCTGTTGTCAGTTCAGTATCTTTGGCTGTGAGCGGCAAGTCAGAGTAGAAAAGTAAAAAAAAAAATTGTACAGCCAGCTTGAGATAAATTTCTTCAGATAGCGGCAGGCGGGAACACGCGTCGGCATTAGCAATCACTGTCCCCGGTTTATGCACTATTATATGTCGGTAGTTAGCCATGAAGGTCAACCATCTATGCACTCCCGCGGTAGCCACAGCGCCTCCTTGCCTCTTTGGATCGAACAGCACTGTCAAGGGCTGGTGGAAGTTTCTCCGTACAGGTATTTGGGAAGTTTTTACCCCAAAGACGATACTCAGGCTTCCTTTTCAATGTTCCCGTGATTGCTCACTGATGCGGTGAGAGACCTTGAGTCAAACGCTATTGGTTTTTCGACGCTATTCTCCACGCGTGACCGCACCACTTCAGCGCGATAATACAAAGCATGACTTGTGATTTCAATGTATTTGCGAACATCGTACAAGTGAAGAACAGTGTCGTTGGTGAGAAGCGCTTCACAGTGACGTGACCACTGCCACTTGGTCTCTGCAAAGCAGCTAATATAAAGGTTCTGAAACGATTGCCATATTTCGCAGGAATATTTACCAAACCAAAAAAAAGATTCGCAGTTGAGTCACATTGACTGGTTTGGGTGCGTTTTTTTTCCCCGCTAAGCAGCCCAGGATCTGATCAATTCTAGCGTCGCCACAAGGCAGACGCTAGAACCTAAAAACGCCCAGGTGCGTGTTCACCGTCAGCAATCTTAGTGCTCTCTCATCAAGCTCAAGCTGTAGATAAGCCTTAGATAGGTCGATGACCGAGAAGACGTTCCCGCCTTGCAATGTCGTGAAAATATCCTCTGGTACGCGGAGAAGAGAGTGGCCAACTTCTATTGCAAGAGTGATAGTGACACGATAGTCACCACAGAGACGCAGCCCTTTGTGATTTATAGGTACAACAACAAGAGGTATCACCCAAGCTCTATGCCTTACTCCGTACACGACTCCTGCTTTTCCCATGTTCAACAGTTCCAGTTCAACCTGCTCACGAACAGCTTATATAGCACAGCCAGCACTTTACAAATTACTAGCGTAACACCTTCTTTGACCTTAATACTGGTTTTGAAGCCTTTTATAGCGCCCTAACCTGGTTCAAACACTTCACTGTACTTTTACGTTAGGGGGACTGCCTTTGTCACGCTCTTCATGCACATGGCTCATGCCATCTAATTTAATTTTTTGTCCAGCCTCTTTCGACCAAGCAATGTTCGCATCTTAGCTCAGAATAACGGAGAGCTGAGCTAGTTGGTAAGTATTCATTCTAAAAAGACAGGGCGTGCAAATGCGGACACAAGAAAGAAGTCATGGCGTTTGTGGTGTCGTGACTTGTTCGTGTTTGCCCGTCCTGTCTTTTAAGAATGTATCCTAGCTCCTTCAGCATCCTTTCCTATGACCAGTGGCAGCGAAGAGCATTGATTGTAATATCGAACATCACCATCTATTACGCCTTTTATCTCGACAGTGTGCCACTGTAGGCGACTAAGTTCACAATAGCTTCTCTGAAGCTAGCTGAGGGAAAAAAAACTTTCAACGCACTCAGATTCGGACATTACCGACACAGCAGCACCCGAATCAAACTCGAAGCAAACACCCTATCCATTTATCTCTAGCATAACTGTAACAGACGGCGTGGCTCAACTTCCATCGGTGTGACTCAGAGTAAGTAACTCATTTCCATCGAGATCAATGTCCAGCTACCTAACGACTTTGGTTTTACACATTTTATCTATGTGCTCTTTTTTCCGACATTTGTAACAAGTAATGATAACGAATGGGCAACGTACTGGCGAATAGTGTCCCGCACAGCGATCACATGAAGCTTTAGTCCCATGCTGCGTGGATTTTTCAGCCTTTTCGAACGCACTACTCTTCGCGTTCTTTCCAGCACTTGCTTGTGGACGTCGTCCTTTCGCCTCTCTTTTCCAGTGAAAGCATGAAAGTCGGAGACGCTCGCTGCGAGGCCTTCGCTCGTCGTAGTTTCCATCTGAAGGTGTCTTTCATAGTGGCTTCCGTAGCCACAGCCTTGGTGCAGGCGCTTGCTCAAGTCAGTTCAAAGTCTGGCGTTGCTAGCAGTAGGCAGCGTACAACATCTGTTTGAAAGCCAGCGATTGGTCAGTCCCGCAGAGCTACCACTAGAAATGTGCCAATCGCACACGTCGCCGACAATCTCTTCATACCCACGATGAAATCCAGCACCCTTTCATGCTTCCCTTGCTTCCGTTGGTGGAAGCGACACTTTTCCGTCACCACGGAACTCTTGGGAGCGTTGTGCTTTTTAAGCGCATCAACAGCAACCTCGAATGTCACTTTGGTGGGCGTCTTCGGAAGAAGCAAGCTCCAGAGCGTTCCGCAAGCCTTTTCGCCATTTGTAGCCAAGAAGACCTGCAGTTGCTTTTCTTCTGGAATGTCGTTGGCGGCGATGAAGCACTCGAATCGCTCGAGGTAGACATCGAAGTCCCCGGTTCCCGGATCGAACTCCGGGAGCTTCCGAAGCGTAGCGCCCGACGAAGCCATTGTCAGCGTATTTTGCCGTGCCTCATCTTCGTCGCCAGTCCGTTGTGACTCGACACACAGACGGATTTGTGGAACGTTTTTATTCAATCGGCTCCGCCTTTTATTCCAATACACCTGTCATACACACAAGCAAAAACCCCACATCCAAGTATCCGTGAATGCACACATCCAATCACGAACCGGTACACACACAGAACAGACACAAGTCCACCAATCACAATGGCGACACAATCTTTCACGCGCGCACGTTCCGATGCAACACCACAGCGCATTCGCTGTGACGCCACGGCGCGTTGGATGCAACAACCAGCGCCTGCGTGGTCGGGATCCGGTATGGGTCGTCTATGTTGAGGGTAGACTGTTGTCGCTGGAGAAACCTGGAGACTACCTCGAGCCAGGTGTTCCTTTCCGTCACTACCGAACAAAAAGGGGCGTCCGTCTTGCGCGTCTTCGCGATAAAGAACATGCCTATCTGCAGTCCTTGTGCTTTCTTAACGCTTGACGCAAACTTGTCCGGACCCAGATTTGACAACAGACGGAGTGCATTCTGTTTGACTTTTGCTCCTTTGTTATTACTCCAGCAATATCTTCTTGATTGCTTCATCAGCCTTTTTAGTGAACAGGCTCTCCGTGGCAGAAGAGTTGCGTCCAAGCTGTTCCTCGGAATGCGTTGACATGATTTCTCGGACAAATGACCCACGTCAAAAAGTAGCGAGTGTTCGTCCACTGTTGGTTTTTTTTTTGCAGATAACAAGTTGAGGTTAATCTGTGAGACAGGAAAGGCTATTTTGTTCTGCTATCGAAGAGCCTGTTCGCTAAAAAGGCTGATGATGCAGTCAAGAATTTTGCTAGAGCATAGCGGCTGTGGCTAGAGTATCAACACACGCAGTAAAAGAAACAGAATGCACTCCGCCTGTTGTCAAATCTGGGTCTGGACAAGGCTGCGTCAACAGTGGCGTACCAACTCGTTCACGAGTGGGGGGGGGGGGGGGGGGGGGGGGGGTGGGGGCTGGTGTCGCTCACTCTGTCCGCTAACGTTAAACTATCCCGCATTGTTTCCTTCCGTATAGGTCGTTAGCTGCTAATGATTTGTCGAAATTTTCTGCGTCATGCTCACAGCACCTGCTCGTAAAACGACGCAACAAATGACGCGTAATTACCACGTACGCATGACTAGGTAAAAAAATATTAATAAACTATTTTCAATACGGTGTGTTGTTTGTTATTGGTTCTTCGCTATTCGTCAAAAATTTTCAATGTGCTATAAAATCGCCTCCTTGTTACGCGACGTCACAAGTCTGCGAGAACTCGCGGCGTTAAAATCAAGTCTGCAGAATAAGCAGCACATTACTGTGCTGAACAATAACATTTTTTTTTTCGGAATAGCCAGACAGTGCCTCTTTCTGGACGTAACTTAAGAAGGCTGCCCGCCAATCACATTGGCGGCGGCTGCTTATAGCAGCGGGCGAGATGGATTCATATGTGTATAATAGATACTTTCAGTTATAGTATAACGATGCTGCGCTGTTTTTGCGCGTGTACAACTCTCTGTGAACTCATCGTTCCTGACAAGGAGGTAGCGAGAAAATTCGGCAGATCCCAGGTACCGTGGGAATCGATGCCATGCGAAGCATGCGCGGGATGGCGACTGTGGCGTAATTTTCCACATTGAGCGAAACGTTACGAAATGACGCTAGAGAAATGTGGAAGTGGTATACGCACACTCATGTTGAAGTGTCGCATATGTATTATGTAACCAGTTGTTTACAGTTGCGTAACGATGCCAACAGCAACATGGGTGTTACCAACACCAGACGCGGTAAGCTGGTATGTAGTGCTTATATATTCTTCAATACTGGATAGCGCGAATCCGAACAGGTCAAAGAAGGAACACAGATGCACAGGACAGACCTTACTAGCACCTAAGCTTCATTCAGGAAAGTTTCCCTAGATATATACACAGCCGAGTGGCACGCGCAGGCGCACTGCCCGTACGTTACAGTCACAGTTGCAGTTGTTATAGTTGTTATGCTTGCACTTGTCTGTTTCGAGGGAGAACGCACGCACGTTTCACGAACCCGTGCGCATGCGTGGAAGGAGTTCTTAACAGTTCCTGAACAAGGTCATCGTCACAGTTATCAGTGAGCACCAGCAGCTGTACCGGACTTGTTAATCGGATCCTTTCGTGATCGCGGTTACGAGGAATCTAAGTGTAGTGAAGTGCAAGGTATAGTACAGCTGGTGGAAACCCTGGATGCCTCTTACGATGAAATGATCTATGATGCCTCCTGTCCTGGACGTTGCAACGAGGTCTATTGAAGCCCTGTCCACATCCAAGACGTCTTTCATGCAGTATAAGGACCAGGCGTTGTTGGGTCTTTATAAATCAATGTTGAAGTCAGCGGTTATGATGAGAGGCCTGTACTCTCGGCAGATTTATTGTAGGAAGCATTGGCCGCGCTTTTTGCGTAATCCACGTGGTCCACGTTGCGGACTACGTGGACGAGTGGATAGTAGTTGAGTGTCTTCCAGCTGGGTGTTCTGACTTCAGCTTCCTCACTTTCCTTGCGTCCGCCGCGGTGGTGTAGCGGTTACGGTGCTCGGCTGCTGACTCGAAGGTCGCGGGTTCGATCCCGGCCGCGACGGTCGAATTTCGATGGAGGCGAAATGCTAGATGCCCGTGTACTTTGCGATCTCGGTACGTGTTAAAAATACCAGGCGGTCAAAATTTCAGGAGCCCTTCGCTACGGCGTCTCTCATAATCATATCGTGGTGTTGGGACATAAAACCCCAGCAATTATTATTATCATCCTTTTTCTTACGTGCCAATGTGCGTGTTCGCGGTTACTCTGTTGGTTGAGACTCTGTATCACCTGTGGCACATACCCACATAACATGAACTCTGGTATGCGGGTATGTGCCACACGTGACTGAGGGAAAGGGTTTCACGATGTTCGCGACAGGTATTCTGCATTATTCATGTCATGACTAGTAGATCGCGTTCGTCGTACACTGATCCCCTGCTATGCCAATTTTGGTATGTTACAAGTTATGGAGACGACCAGGAGAGCGCCCAGACGTAGGCGGCTAGATAGATAGATAGATTAGATAGATACGTAGATAGAAACGGAAAGTGCCTGAGGTTCGCTAAGAAATGCTTCGCATTTAAAGTAAACATTATTAGGAACAGACAATTCTTTGCAGGTAGGCAGCCTTCTTAGTCCAGAAATTCGTGGACGCTGATCATCTACCTGGTAAGGTAGATCAAGTAACAGGGCAAACTTGAAAGCTGGGCTTCTCGATGAGCTCGAGTCCACTGCCTTGTTACAAGCCGCCGCGATCGCTGCAGGCTACCACATGATAAGCCAAGTGAAGCAGGCTAATCGGAGAGTAAAGTGGTAATCTATTTTAGCTGTCCTGGCTAGGCACAACTAAAATACTGGACACTTCTGCGCACTCATCAACTCACAGCAGCTTGAATGTGGGGCAGTGGCGATGCTATCCATTTTCAAAGAAAGAAACTGAATTCCTGAAAAAGGAGAGCGTTTGATCGGGCTATAAAACGGTTACTGGTTTCCGTCGATATTTGCGTCGCGGATTACTTAAATTTTAGGCCAGGCAGAACAAATAAAAATCATGACATATTGCTGTATTGTTACAGAGCCCCTGCTGAGCGATAGCCTCCTCTGCAATGTTCGAGCGCAAGACGCACAGCCGTGGAATAGGCAGTCCGCACCGCAGGTAGCCTACAGTGCGTCATCATGACACACGGAGGACAGTCATCACAGCAGAATCATAGGACAAATTTTATTACAAAATTACGTTGTTGCTGCGTTCAAGTAAAACTTTGCCCGACTGTCGAAAGTGGGGGGGGGGGGGGGGCTCCGCTCCCCCAACATTTCTCAGTGGGGGGGCTAGCGCCCCCCTTGCCCCCCCGGTAGATACGCCTATGTGCGTCAAGCGTTAAGAAAGCACAAGGATAGCAGCTAGACATGTTCTTTGTCGCGAAGACGCACAAGACGGACGCCCCTTTTCGTTTCTCCACTGACAACTGTCTGCCCTCAAGACAGACGACCTATACCGGATCCCGAACTCGCTGAACACGGCTGATCTCTTTAGAGTGAGCATCGACGTAGATACTCGCTACGACAGAATGAACTAGTACAAAGTGTCAAAGTGTGTGTTACACAGAGTAATGACGAAATAGAAACGACGGAACAGAGGTGAGGATTTGCTGACGCGTGGCTTGTGTTCGTCGAAGCTGCGGCCTGTCTTTGTTGGCACTCGGCTTGCGTCTGTGTCGTCCGAGGCTGAAGGTTACCTCCTCGCATTGGCTGGCGCTTCGCCTCCGCTTCTCTCTTCCGTAGATCGGCGTCTAACTCCCGGCACTGCCATTTTGCTATCGCTTCGCTGACTCGGATAGACGAATTTGCCTTTCGGCGACGCTGGCGTTCCAAACGTGCGGCATGCTCGGCGTCCATGGCGACAAAGGAAATCATTTGTGATGCAGTGGCGCCCTCTTTTCACCTATTTTGGTACTGACCTGTAGCGCCCTGTTTTCAATACACCTTTTTCAAGAACACGAGCGCTACCAACGGGCGCGCAAGCGCTCATGGGAAAAGTGTGTACGCCGCAGCATTCGCCACGCTGAGCGCGCATAACTCGGGCTTTCCGCCTGCGCCGTGCCAGCACTTGTCAGATTAAGTGAATATGACAAGGTGCAACCTATTACTGCGTAAATCAGTCGTGAACTACTTGGGTGTTCAGCTACGACGGCCTCTCTACAATTTCCATCTGTCTGCTGTTCCCGCGTGCCACCTTTGGACCAGCTGAGCGGTTCCGAAGCGTCATTATTTGTGTTTCTTCGGCGAAGCATGCCCGACGGCATAAATTAAACAAAAATATGCAACTCCGTTTCCTAGGCGAACTCCACGAGCCGTAAATGCAATGCGTGGATCCATTTGCGATCAACGTCCACCGTCACTGCTGTCGAGCGCAAAGTGAGGCTCTGATATTTGAAGATAACGCGGAGTACAATCGGCATTTAGTAAAATAATATACACTGACTAGACAGCGTGTGCTCCGCTCGTACCGAAGTTAACGAAAAATCAACTTTGATCACCATTCGTTGAGACTAAACGCCAATTGTGTTTTGTGTTGACTCACGCAGGACCGCACTGCAGATATCTATAGTCGCATGCGGCATGCGGCGTGCGACAAAGCGCATGCGGCTTAACTCCTACACCCGACGCATATGCGCTCGGTGATACCCGCACTGCACTGCGTTAATCCTTTCGCATTTCATGAGTAGAGATGCACATAGGTGCGTCCGGATGTGTGCAGTATTTACGGTATAAGAATAGTGGAGAAGCGGCGACGTGTTCTTTTCGTTTCGTGGTCCCACGGCGCCAACGAGCAGCAGGCGACCGAACAGCCGGCTCGCTCCGCATGCATACTTTTCCCATAGTGCTCCGCGCGCCAGCGCGGCGCTCTGGAATTGCTTGAAAAAGTCTATTGTTTTTTTTTTTCATCGTCGGTAGAACTTATTCGTATGTTTCAGTTCAGTTCACATTGGCCAAGCATGAGCGCGTGGCCTAGTGTTCAAGGCACTCGCTCTCGGACCGGTGGGACGCGTGTTGAAACCCCAGGAAAAAAACTTATTTACTTTTATTAGATGCGAAGTATCTTATGGCGGAGTTCAATCCGGTGGTGTTGGTGGTTGTGTGCGGCGTGACCACCCTTACTGCGCATGCGCATACCCTCTCCACTCCCCCTCTCCCCTCCCCACTTTCCCTCTACCCTTCCCCTCTCCCGTTTCTCTCTCCCCTCCCTCTCTCCACTCCCTCTCTCCACTTCCCCTTTCCACTCTTCCTCTGAAACGCGGGCCAGACATGCCGAAATTCTCTCCTGCGCAACGCCGCGATGAGCGCCAGCTCATGCGCGTCCCCTCCCCATCTCTCTCCTTTCCTACGCTGCCCCCCTCTCACACACCTGTCGACCGCGTTCCCCTCTCACCCTGTGAGAATTAACGGCCAAGCTAGAGGGAAGACAAGACGCGCGTAGCGTTCCTCTTCGCGTTTCACGACGCGAGGTCGGTAGCATGCCCAACGAACGCCAACGGAACGCGATCGTGCAAGTGCTCCGGCCTCGCATCGCCTCATGGTCCCCTTTAGCGGGAAATAGTGTAATTTTATCATTTCTGTGGTGCGCCAGATGGTTACTGTTTTGGTACGTTGAGCGTGACGCCAAACGACGACGTGAGACGACAGGCTGGGCCCCTAAACTGCTCCGCACTTCAAAAGTTGAAAGCACGGCATTATTCAACACGATGAAGCATCTGAAAGGAACATCATTCCGATCAGTTGTCGACGCTCCTCCCAACTCACATAGCACGCTTAGAGGATTCAACATTGAGGACCAGCCAAAGTACATCGGCGCTGGTGTGTCTAGCGGTTTACACTGTAGAGAGGAAAGGACACTTTACTGGGGTGCCGCTTGTGCCGGAAAATACCAAGCGGCTATCTTTCCCTCATGAAAACTCTAAATAACCGCAGATTTGGCATTCTTAAGCGACAATGCCGCGCGATGCGTATTTTCCAGTACATTATTTGTTGTACAACGAATTTGGTTTTTAATCTCTGGCCGGTGAAAAAAAAACAAATGTGCGGAATGTACATGGTAGTATTCGTATTAAGTAGTATTCGAAAAATATCTGATTCGACTCGCACTTGCTTTTCATTATTGGAATTTCCTTAGAAGTTGAAAATTTCATATTCGCACACTTATTCATGGTAGTATTTTGGCAGTGTCAGTTGCAGTAAAACGCAGGTAAATTTTTTGCATATCCGCTGCTCACTCGAATGCGCCGCGACGCGGCAGAATAGCAAGCCCTTAGGCCACTACACTCATCCAGTTGTATCGGACGCATTAGCTAAGGCTGGCATATCTTGAGACCTCTGCAAATAGAGTGGAATTCTAGATTTATGCATTTTGCACGCAAATACGAAGCAGGCATCAGAAATTAAAGCTGCTAGATGAGTCATACGCTTCACTGCAACGTCTGTGCACAAGAACCGTTCGAAAATTTGCTGCTCTTGAACAGGTTGCGTGCCCTTGTGTGCGCACCGAAAATAGTCACCTATCGTGTGCTATCCGACGTAGCCGCACATTCAATTTATAGTAGTTGTGGAACGGGTCCGGCCGCGCCGGCACACTCATTTCGCTCGCTCACATTGGTGACAAGAAACATGGTCACACACCTTCATCGAACGCGGCATTAAACTCAGGAAAACGTCCAACAGCGCTCAGGACAATGCTCACATAATGAAAGTGCTGCTGCTGCCGAAAACCCTTCGAAGGGCAACGCTGCGACGGATGCAAGAGAGCATACAAGGACGTATCATCGGTACACAGCTGTCGTATAGCATGCGCGCTTGCCGGTAATATATGGTGGTAACACCAGCTGCGTCGTTGGTCTTGCAGTGAGATTTTCTGCTGTGATCCTGGACAATATTTGGTTTAAAGTGTATATTAGATGTGCTTACGTCAGGCTGCTGCGCAGAGACGCGCTGCCGGAAAAAGCGTTCCGAACGAGCTCACCTGTGTCGTTGGTTTCCTTGGAGCGTCCAGCTGCCTTGTGATGGTCCGGCGCACGGCGACCACTTTCTCCGAAGGGGCGAGGAGGGGCTTGGCCGCGTTAGCGGAAGCACCCCTCGTCCAAGGAGCCCGCATTCTCGCGCTGCTTCATACATCGGCTCTGACGTCCGTTCTCAGAGGATCACCGGAATTTCGATGTGCCTGTGTTGTTTCACTTACAGGACATTAACGGATGAGACTGCTTCGAACACACACACAAACACACGCGCGCACACACACACACACACACACACACATATATATATATATATATATATATATATATATATATATATATATATATATATATATATATATATATATATATATATATATATATATATTGTAGAGAATGAGACAGAGACAGCACCCTTGCTGCAGGCCGGCTGTTCTATTCTAAACTTCATCTTTCTCTGCTTCGCCGTAGCCGCCCGCGCGCCAGCCTCGGTGCCGCTTTTCGTCATCACAATATATATATATATATGCTTTTGAATAAAGGGCAACTGCTCGTCTGACGTTCCTCCATTGTGAATATTTTGCAGTCTCTTCAAAGACGTAGATTAGTGACCTTCACATCAGTCCTCATTATGAAATAGAACGCTACAAGTATAAAGAAACTCCTTTTTTTAATTATCGCAGTTGGCTGCTGAAACATGATACCTACCTGACGAAAGTACCCGTCTCTTGAGACGTTAAAGCCCAGATATTATTAATATTATTAAAGTACCCCTCTCTTCAGGTTTCCTGCCGTAAAGACTGCTTTTATCGGCAAAAGCGTACAAGTAAACTTGCAAAATGACGTCGTAGGTTGGCGTGCTTTAAACTGAAACCTATATTCGTTTTCTCGCAACTTGTGGAATTTAAACGACACTTTACGGTCACTTTTCGTCGTCTTTGACGATAATCATGCAGACGAAAGTGATGCTAATTTTCGCAAGAACTGACAGAAATAATGCGTTGCAACCACTTTCACAGTTTTCTGCATGCATCCGATTTTACATTCAGGTCGATTACATACAATAGTGGCTTCCGGAGGTTAATTTTGAATAGAACTATAGCAAGCTACCCATGGGCCTGAAGAGGTTGCGTGGCGCAACTAAAACAGAAGCGTGGAAGAACACAGACACAAGCAGGGCTTAAGGTTCAACAATTTTACATCCGGAAAAACCGCACTTTTATTCACAGTTTGTATGTGCTGACAGTGCAAAGAGGGGCATTTGGCAGCATAAAAACTAGGGGACTGCGAACGTTTGAAATTTCGAATATGAATAGAATATAATACTTATTCCAAGCATATTCTATTTCAAAAATGCATACTCGGATTTTCCATAGTATTTGCTCACGCCCTAATATGCGCTTAATGAGGTGCATATTCAAACAACTCCGAATATTTGAAAGTAACGACTTACAGATGCCACGGCCCGTCATGGTGGTCTAGTGGCTATGGTGCTCGACTGCTGACCCGAAGGTCACGGAATCGAATCGCGGTCGCGGAGGCTGCGTTTTCCATGGAGGTGAAAATGTTTGAGGCCCGTGTACTTAGAGGTAGGTGCACGGTAAAGAACCCCAGGTGGTTGAAATTTCCGGAGCCCTCCACTACGGCGTCCCTCATAATCATATCGTGGTTTGGGACGTTAAACCCCACATATTATTATTATTACAAATGCCACGCGTTCTTATTTTTAATATAAAGTATCGCTAATGTGTATCCATTACGTTACGTTGTACATCGAGTTAATGCGCACTACCGTTGAGTTCTGCTGCGTTCCCCGCATTCGGCGATGTTTTGCTGTAATCACTGAGAAAAAATTCGGAAAATCCCACGCAGTGTGAGAATCGATGTAATGCGAAGCAATCAGCAAGGAGCTGCATACATCGCATTCTTTGTCTTTGAGGCAAATGAAAGCGTTCATGCCAGGACATGTAGTTTCACTGTTACATGTTTGTCATGCATGCATATACAAGCTGACACATACCATGCTAATGAAACGTATATTCTGGTATATAGAATTAGTGACCTGTAATTTATGTTAATCACACACTCATGAGATGCCATATCAACTTTGGTGTACATCCAGGTAACCCTACGGCCGGAGGCGCACCAAGACAGGGTCATGCAAATAATGCCGTAAATGACATGAATATCATGATTTTCATCTTAGGACCTCTCATTTATGTTCGTCATGCACTCATCTCATGCCATAGCAATTCTGGTATATATCCACTGATTGAAACGGCCGCGAGCGCACCACGAGCGTGGCACGTAACTCATGCCATACATGAAATGCACGTCATGATTCTATTATGTTACGAATTGTGATTGATGTTCGTAGTACAGTCATGTCACACCATGCCAATTTCGGTACATACTAAGCTAGCGAAACGGCCTCGAGCGCACCATGAGCGTGGAATGCAAGTCATGCCGTACATGAAATGAATGTCATAATTTGAATGTTAGGACCTGTGATGTTCGTCATACAGTTAAGTCGCGCAATGCCAATTTCGGTATATATGAAGCTATGGAAACGGCCGCGTGCGCACCATGAGCGAGGCATGTAAGACATGCCGTACATGACACGCATGTCATAATTTGCATGTTAGAACTTGTCATTTATGTTAGTCATGCAGTCATGGTCACATTCTATCAATTTTGCTGCATTACCACAAACATAAATAATAGGTGCATTAGCACCTGTCATTTATGTTTGTCATACAGAAATGTCGCGTCACACCGATTTTGGCATATATACATTTAGTTAAACGGCCGCGAGTGCCTCGAGACCATGTAAAGCAAATCATGCCATACATGACATGCTAGTCATCATTTGCACAATAGACCTTGTCACTTATGTTCGTCATACACTCTTGTCACGCCATACCAATTTTGGTATATATCAAGTTAACGAAATAGCGGGAAGAGCCCACAAGGCCGTGGCATGTAAATCATGCCGTTCATGATATGCACGTCATGATTTTCATGTTATTACCTGTTTGTGTTCGTCATACAGTCACGCTAGGCCATACCAATTTTTGTAGACATCCCATTAAAACGAAACCACCACGAGAGCACAAAGTCGTAGGCGGATAGATAGATAGATAGATAGATAGATAGATAGATAGATAGATAGATAGATAGATAGATAGATAGATAGATAGATAGATAGATAGATAGATAGATAGATAGATAGATAGATAGATAGATAGATAGATAGATAGATAGATAGATAGATAGTGCAGGATGCAAATAGGATCCCTAAAGTACGCAGTTCCCGTCTTCGATATAGCGTAAGCTTCAAATGTCAATACGTGCGTTGATATCAGCAATTATTCTGATAATCGTAATCTCATGCATTAATGCATGCATCAACGGCATGCATTGAAATTATCGGCTCAATTAGCTTTTTCCTTGATTTTGCAGATGCTCATTGTACAGCACAATGCACTGACGGGATAACGGGTGCTTATTTATAGTAACCTTTAACGAAACGAGATGACATAAGAAAGCTGACAGGGCTCAAAAGTTATTACACTGCGCGAAAAGACGAGGAGACAGGTAAGAAACATGCAGAACACCACGATCGCAGTTCCGTGCGTTTCTTACTTGTGCCTTCGTCTTTCCGTGCAGTCTAATAACGTTTGAAAGATACAGAAAAAATGGTTTACTGACATGACGCAACACGTCACTGAACTGGCACCATGCATTTTATTGCATACGCAACTGTTATAAGAATATGCGCGCGAAGTGAGCACAATGCGCAGTGATCTACATGTAGGAGGGAAAGAAACTAGACGCCTAAAACACCGTAAGAACGAAGAAACACAGGGAAAGAGCAACTAGCCCAGCAACAAGTACTTCTAAGTTTCATGTAGGAGGCTTCTTGCATGTGCTTTAAAATCACTCATTGTAGTACTTGCGCGAAAACAAACGGGGACGAAGAAAGGAGACACACGGACAAGCGCAATCTAACAACTCTTGTTGTTAGATTGCGCTTGTCCGTGTGTCTCCTTTCTTCGTCCCCGTTTGTTTTCGCGCAAGTACTACAATGAATTCGTTCCAACTAGGCCGGCTAGCAGTTTTGCTTCAGTTAAAATCACTATTTTTTTAGCAGGAAAAATATCGTCACCTATACAGCGTCTGCCTAAACTTGTGCTAGCTTAGACATCTTTCTTCAAAAGAAATCCACTTCATAAGAACGAACTAATTCTTGTCATGCGCATGCCCATTTGAATATTTTATCCTGCTTCGGGTTTTTGCGATGCTTTCCTTTTGGGTATATATGTGAGGAAAATGTCTTGAAATAAAACAGCTGTTAGTCTGCACTCTGTGTTTGTGTGTACTCAGTCCGTCCTCGTACGATAAAAAGAGCGAATTTCCAAGATGCTTCACCTTATCATTGCCACGTATGCACTGTTTAATCCGGGTGAACGCGTACTCTGTATGACAGACGCTATGGAGCGGAAGGAACTTGAAGTTATAACGCTGTCTTTGCATTAAAATTATTGCGATAATTCTTTGACCAGCTCACAGGAGGTGAGAAATTAACCGGGGACAGTTGTGTTGTTCAAATGTCAGGAGGCCATAACTTAGAGCGCGGTAAACCTAGCCACCCCACATTTTGGACACTGGGCAAATAAGGTCTCAGCGGGCGACGTGAGTGAGCTTTTGTAGCCGTAGTTGCCGACGTTCTAAAGTGTTGATTGAAATGACATGACGCTATGCCTGGAAGCGTATTTCGAGCGGAAATTGTGGACAAGGGACGCTCCTCCAATGAAGACGATGGCGAGGATGAGCCAGCCATGAAGGTCACGAAATCCAGCACTCAGTGGACAAGAGGATCGAAAACAAAGTTACACCATATTGGACAACGAACATCGTGAAAGCTTTTTTCTTACTCCGGCAGAAGCATTCGAAAATTTCTTGGACAGGGACATGATTGCACTTCTTGTGCAGGAGCGTAACATCTACGCGGATAATAAAAAGCCACTAGAGGAAAAAAGTGGTACTTTTTCTCTGTTTGCCTGCCTTCTGGACGCATCTGTGAACGACGCTATGCAGCTGTATAAGGAAAAGAATTACGCACCCTTCGTATTAGAGGCCTACCCAAAGAAATGCGGATGCAAGCCGTACCTCGGCGAATCTCGCCAGTCCATAACGCAGGCAAAAAGTCGTTTGTGCCACACTGACCACACCGTTGCCGCTAATATCAAACAGGCAAGGTGCTCTCACTGCCACGAGAAAACTCGATGCGAAAACGGCGACGCGTGTGCCCACGAGAAATGTGGTAAGGTTTATCGCGCCGGCGCATTGCACCCCAGTGTCCTACATTTAGCACGGACTGGAAAACAGTGCTGCACTTACCTGACAGTAAAGAAAAAATGTGCACATTTTGCGGGGGGTACAAGTGCCCTGATTGTAAAAAAAAATCTCAATTTTACCAAGGTCGCGCACACATGGGTTAACAGAAATTTAAAGCCGAAACGACAAATACAGCACAAATTGTAAACGACCAGTGGATCACGCGCAGTGACTGTTACCGTGATCGAACAGCCCCCTCATTGAGCAGCAGTAATAAGAAACGCGTCTAATGGTTGAGTCCTGGCATACGATAATAGTCGTAGCGCACGCGTGAGCCAACCGTCGGTTAACTTACATAAAGATAAACATGTTAAAGAGACAGGGCGTGCCAACACGGACACAACAGGTAAGTCAAGACACCACAAACGCCGACTAACAACTCAAAAAGGCGTACAGCGGCGGTAAAGAAGGTAGTCAAATAACGTACCTGCGCAGAATACCAGAAAGCTGAGCTAGTTGGTAAGTATTCATTCTAAAAATACAGGGCGCGCAAACACGGACACAAGAAAGAAGTCCGGACACCACAAACGCCGACTGACAACTCAATAGATGCACAACGGCGGAAAAGAAAGAAGGCGCGAAAACTTATCCGCGCATGCCCATGCAACAGGCGAACCTATCAATCCGGCACGCGTGGGGGCCTACGCGAAAGATAACTGTTAAGGCATTTGATTTTATCTTTATGCAAGTTAATCGACCGTTGGCTCACGCATGCGCTACCACTATTCTCGATATGCTGTGCCTCAATCATCAGACGCGTTTCTTCATTCCTATGTCGGCACAACTGCGCATTCATTGAATTTTGGCGTGCACTTGCGATCTCTACAATGTAACGATACATTAGAAGGTGAGCCTCCGGTTAGTGATCTTTTATGTTATAATAATCTCTGGTTAATGCAGCGGCCCGTCTGTCCTACGTAGAAGCGGCCGCAGCTGAAAGGAACCTTATACACGACACTTGTACGGCAATCAGTGAATCAGCGCATTCGCCGGCGATTCTTCTGGCCTGGCCTCTACCGCTCTGTGGGACAGTACGTGGCGGCGTGCGACCTCTGTCAGAGGCGCAAGACACCCACCTGCTGGCAGCCTTCAACCACTTGAAGCACCAGATGAACCTTTTTTCCGAGTCTGCCTTGATCTTCTCGGACCTTTTCCCGCGTCGGTCACCGGTAATAGATGGGTTGCCGTCGCTACCGACGGCAAGCCATCTCATAGACCAACGGCGTGTTGGTCTATGCAAAAAACTGATGTCCCATTACGTTGACCCTTACCGCGCCATAAGAAAGGCCACAACGTGACCTATGAGATCGCACCACTCATTTCTAGGTCAACGACAGCCCCAATCGCGAGCGAAATTTATTTATATTACTTATTTATTTCGTTTGAATACATAGAAAACACGAAGACACAGAGGAAATAGGGAAGGAACAGGCTGACAACTGCTACCTAAGGGGCCCAACGCCTGCCTGCTCATTTGGGAAAGGGGAAACATGGAGGAAAGGAAGATAGGTGGGAAAGAAAGAGGAAAAAACAGGAAAGAAAAAAACAATGAACACAGACGTAAACACAAATAAGTGGTCACATGAAAAAATGTCTATAAGCACGAGGCCAAATCGGTATTTTTTAAGAACGTCAGTAGGCCTCGATGGGCCTGGTCAGGCCGAGCAGCACAACCTCCCGGGAACAGTTCATGTATCGCGAACTTAAGTCATACCACTCTCGCTCTGACAACTGATCGCACCGGGACAGTGCTTTTGCCGCCGGCGGGTTTTGTCACGGATGAAGATGGCAGAGAATGACGACGACGAACGCGCTTGGACTGCGGCAGCGTTGTACGCTTTTGTTGTTAAGTGTATCCTGTGTATATAGTCTCTTCCCCGTAATAATTTCAAGTGGCACTGTTGCAGATGCAACCAGTGAATTCCTGCCTGAGAAAGCGGGGCGTGCAGCCATATCCTGGCCGCACTTGAACTCCTCATCTTTATGAGGAAACGTGGCTACAAAGAGGCTTCACTTGAGTTAAGCTGCACGGACTTCCTCAACAGTGGCCGCGACCTCGGCGACGAGGCATGAGGCCTGTGATTCTGCAGGATGTGGACTGTAGGAGCCCACATGAAAGTGGTGTACCAGAGCCGACTCCCACACGGTTGTTTGATGCAAGAGCTGTGAAGGATGACGGGAAAGAACAGCTCGGAAGAGTCTTTAAGGAGTTCGGCAACGATGACTTTGGTATGGTTCTGATGACAGCCAAAGGTCCATTTGTTGAAACAAAGCTTGGACTGGCACATATTGGCTCGCCATTGCCCTACCAGAAGGCAATCGTTTCCAGGAGGCTTCAAAAGGACGGGAGACGTCTCAAAAGGAACGGGAGATGTCACTCCTGTTCCGGAGCTCCTACATTTGAAGAAGTGTTGGCGCATATCTTGTGTGGCACTTACACTGCAGATGAGCTGAGGATATTCAATGCATGTGTGGTCTGAAGAACCTTGCAATATAAATTTAGTGGGAGCAGCTTGGATACTGCTGTGCAGGCAACAATATTTTTGGCGTTTTTTTACCTTGTTAAGGCCATGCTTTCACGCACTACTAGTAAATGGTTGAGAAAACAGGCATAAGCAGGGTGTACTGACAGGTTACGCAAAGCAGACTGGTCATAATAATGCTACATTTTATCTTTCTTTTATTTAGAATGCTGTAAGGAGTCTGAAAAACTATACAAATTTACAACATGCAATGTACTATGACAAAATAGTATACTTGGGGGTGTCATTCCGACACAACAATAATCGTCATTTATCATGCGTGCTTGTGGCCTAACCGCTCACCAAGTACTTGCTGGTTATGAACAGTGTGCGACCATCAGCATGACAGAGCATTTTTAACAGAGAAATAGGTTGAGCGCACAGTTTTCAAGAAAGGCAAATCAAGAAAGCGAGGTGTTGATTATGGCTGTGTGGTGCAAACGTGCCTGAAGTACTCCTGCTTGCCGTAATGTGTAGAGCATATTGTCGCACGCCTCTATAGACTTCTTTGAAGTGTTCAGGTTTCATCCACAAAGACTGTTAGCAACGCTCAGCGCAGACCACCCACTATGCCTTAGAAGCTTCACGATTGTTTAACATCATTCCGTGAGATTACGTGGCGGACGTGAATAGCCAAAATTATTCGATAGCTTACGCGAGCACCAGTGATAAGGCTCGAATGTTTGATGCCGCATGTAAAATGCCGACGACCTCACAGTTGATCAGATTATTGAAGGTTGATGTTCTGGTGCCCGATCTCAGTGTATAGCGTGTGATTCTCGTTTACCGGGCACAAGTTCGCCCAAATAAAAAATTATCGTATTGATCCCGCCTAGGGCTGCCTTCTCCAACGACCACATGAAAATATCTACGCCGCACATCAGTAGTAGAAGGGCAACGATTAAATAAAAATAGTTGTCCCCATGCGATGTTTGGTATTTTTAAGTTTAGGAGACGACCGCAAGAGTTCCCAGATAGATAGATAGATAGAAGATAGATAGATAGATAGATAGATAGATAGATAGATAGATAGATAGATAGATAGATAGATTAGATAGATAGATAGATAGATAGATAGATAGACTAGATAGATAGATAGATAGATAGATAGCTAGACTAGAATAGATAGATAGATAGATAGATAGATAGTAGATAGATAGATAGATAGATAGATAGATAGATAGATAGATAGATAGATAGATAGATAGATAGAGATAGATAGATAGATCAGATAGATAGCTAGATAGATAGATACCTTGATCTCGAATAGAAGCACCGAATACAAAAAACCAGCAAATCAGATGTAAGTTCCATAGCCATTCCACTGTCGTGTGGCGATCTGTTAAAATTTTGCACTGTGCGCCCTTCCCTTGCAACCATGAACCAAATAGCCCATGTCACAACACTGTTGCATTCTGGAAAAGCCAAGTGCAAAAGCATTGATTTGCCTCAAATTAGGTACTTGGTAACAAGTTCCAGCTGGGCAAATTGTATAGTAGCTCCACCGAAGTGCACTTCATAACTGTGTCATATTTTTGGTTATATACATGTTCTTGCTTTATTTTCTAGGAACTTCAGGTGTCTGCACAAGACAGCACAGGACTTGAACCAAATTCAAGGCAGCAGAGCCGCAGTTCACACTGGAGAGATGGGCGTCGACATAGATTACTGCCATCGCATTTTGGCCATGTAATAGGAGAAATGAGGTGGACATAAACAGGGCTGCGGAACCTCACTGAGCCAGAGGACCTGGTCTCGCGTTCGTGCTGTGCAATTGGAATCGGCAAGGAGAGTGTAGCTGCACATCGTTATGCAAATGTAATGCAGTCATGGCCATAGTGTGAAACTAACCATTCAGGATTGGCTGTCAACCTGGCCTTTCCATGGCTTGCAGCTAGCCCAGACAGATTTGTATATGACCCAGAGGAGCTGACATATGGTGTCCTTGAGATCAAGTGCCTTACTCTCTGAAGGTAGCCAACTGGAAGAAGCCATGAGCAGAAGTTCTGGATGATTTTTGAAGAAAATTATGAGCCACAACTGGACCGTGAGCACGAGTATTATGCCCAGGGGCTCGGCCAAATGGTTATAACAGGCTGCCTATCGGCGGACTTCGTGGTCTGTTCGGAGAATAGGATAGCCATAGAGCGTATTTGCTTTTGATAAAATAGCGTGGCTCAGTATGCGTAAAAACTTGACAAATTTTTTCGAACACATGCTACCTTACTTGAGCAGCAAGTTCTAAGGCCCGTATTCTCAAACGCTCCTTACCTCAGTGAGGGGGCCTTAAACTGCTTCAATGAGGCCTTATCGCGTATTCTGGAGTGCTCCTTAGTAAGGTTCCCTCACTGAGGTTCTCCTTGGTGCTCCCTCAAGCCAAGGTAGCTCTAGGGCTAAATTCAGGCCTACTTGTACTGAAAGGGTGCTTCTCTGCAGGACTTTGTCAGTGACAGTGTGTCCGATTTCTTATTTCAATCGATGCCTTGCACTGCTGCACAAGCTTGCTATAATTTATCCTCGCCGTTGTTGGACAAATTGCTTGCCGGGCGTGTTTTCTAAAGTGCGGCTGAACGGCTGTAAAAATTGTTCGTTAAGATTGTGCAGCGCGAAGAGGAGAAGGCATTTTTCAGGAATAGAGAAAAAAGAAGTGACTCAAGGAATGCTACTCTTAATTTTTTTCTTTAACCATTTTACATTCTTCGAATAAGATTTTAAGCTTCAACTACATATTCTTGGCCCATCCCCAGAGTGGGTACGTGCCATAGAAAGAAGGCAAACAAACAACAAACAATGCAAAACGGTAGGCCCCCTCATCACCCACCGTTCGTGCTGGCGTCTTCCAGGAATGACAATTCTTGTTTGGATGAGGCTAACGATGGCTTCTTATGCATGATAATTCTTCACATGCCATGCGGTCTGCTTCCACAATGAAGGAGGTCGGTTTGTCCGGGTAGAGAAAATCACATTGGTCTTAGCAAACACAGGGGTGCAAGCCACATGCGCTACAAGTATGCCCATGAAAGCCCCCCTTTCATTTCTGTGGATTATCTCAGCTACTGAAGATTAGTAATTCGTCGTGATACAGGAGAGTGACCTGTGCCTGAAAGCTGGCGCCTACTCTGTGGAAACCATGACTCTTTTTAATGCGTTGGAGAAGCAAGCCCGAACAATAACCCTTTTGAAAAGTTTAGTGTGAGAAGGTGAGAACAGTGGATTGCTTGAACGACCCTGGTTCATATTCTAGCAAAACTTTGGTTTGGGCGAGCTGGTTCATCGTCGGACTTGTTTGGGGCAGCGCTAAAGAACACCAGGACAAAGACATAGTAGACGCCACGGGTGGACTTACAACTGAACTTTATTGCCTTTGCCAGTGCATTTATATGTGCCATAATCGCTCGTTGTGACAGCCACGTTTCCCAGAACTAACAAGCAGCGATAAACAACAATCATAACAATCGTTTAGCTATAGCAGAGGAATTTCACATGGAGCACGCGTGCAAGGAAAAAAAAACACAAAAAACAAACAGTAAAATAACAACTGGCGGACGCTTCGCGTGTAAAGCATAAAACAATGAAAGAATATATGACAACAAAAGGGAAGTGCAAGTGAGAACCACGCTTAAATAAAACCTTTGAGATAATCAATCTCAGCGTCAGACAAAACGACTGAAGGCCTGCTAACGCAGTTGTCACCTGCCTTATGTATGAAAAAGGCTTCCATGATTTCGCGCTCAGTTTATCTTTCGCTTTCTTGAGGAACTGTGTACGTTGAAAATCAGGGGTACAACCACAGCGTTTGCAGTGCTCACCCAGGAATCCTCCAGTTTGATTGCGCACGTTCAAATTATGCTCCCTAGCTCTCTCGTTAAAACATCGGCCGGTCTGACCGATGTAGCGGCGACCACAACTCAGGGGAATGCTGTAGACGACATTAAAAACGCACATTGTAAACTTGTTCCGGTGTTGCGTGACGCAAACACGTCGCTTCTTACTGTTAGTCAAGGCACACAACTTTGAGAGTTTGCATGGAGCGTAAAAAACTACCTGGACGTTGTGTTTCCTTGCTATTCGTTTAAATTGTGCGACACTTGGTGTATATATGGGATGACCTTAACCGGCACGTCCGCTTTGCTAGGCTTGTCGTTTGCTTTCGAACGTTTAATATTTTGCAGGAGGGACTCACAAACGGCAGTGATAAGTTCTGGGGGGTAACCCGCACGCTTTAGTCTCAGAACTTGGGCACAGAAACTTTCGGAAAGAGCATGACTGCAAGTCTTATTGAGGGCCGAGTTGAAGCAGTTTGCGATACCGCGCTTGACAAGCTTCGAGTGAGCGCTACTGTGCGGTAGTAAGGCTTTTTTCGATCTTGGGTAGTATAACCAACAGATATGAATTACAGAAAAACGCAACCTAACATCCAAAAACTGAAGCGCATTGTTTACAGGCCTTTCGAAAGTAAACTTAAGACCTTGCCCTTCATTCTCGAATACACTGACAACATTACTAATCACTGCATCAAGGTCAGAAACATCTTTCAAAAGGACCAAAAAATCGTCAACATACCTATAGATGCTTAAAATGCGCGGGTCTTGCAACTTTGCTTGGATGCGGCTTCCAACAACGGACAGAAAAATATCGCACAAGACTGGCGCGACCACTGAACCTACACAAATTCGTTGTTTCTACGTAGAATTCGTTGTTGAACTCGACCACGGTAGAACTCAAATACAGATCCAACAATGCTAAAAATTGTTCACAATTAACACCAGTGGCATTTGAAAACACGAGCTCACCATGATCCTCGATCCTCTCGCGAATAGCCACGAGCAATTCCTTATGCGGCACAGAATAGTAGAGATCTTCTATGTCAATTGAAAACCCGTTGAAATTGCCACAGTTCAAACCTTGTAAAAGTTGGACGACATCAGATGACTTCCTAATGACGAACGGGTCGTCTTTCACCAGTACTCGTAGCTGCGTTTGTAGGTAGCCGCTGCCAAGTCGCTTTTTCGGAAACAATGGCTCGAAACGGGGCTTCAGGTTTGTGCGTTTTTACCGTGAAAAATATTTCCAGGACTCCCTTCTCTTCTTTCTTCGCTCGCTCTGATGCTCTGAAGGTTGAGATCATCCAGGGCTTGGAGTGCGAGGCGTTTATGTTTCCGAGGATCGAACGAAACCTGCTTGAAATTTTATATATATAAATGCACTGGCAAAGGCAATAAAGTTCAGTTGTAAGTCAGCGCCCGTGGCGTCTACTATGTGTCTTTGTCCGTGTGTTCTTTAGCGCTGCCCCAAACAAGTCCGACGATGAACCAGCTCGCCCAAACCAAAGTTTTGCTAGAACATATTTCTTATACAATGGGCCCTGTCCTATCAAGTCTCTTCCGCTCGGATCCAGCTATTGTGTGTGCCAACCTGATCGCCGTTACGACGTGTCAATCCAGAATTGTGTCCCTCTGCATCAAGCACAAGCATGTCCCTCAAGAAATTCAGATGTTATTTGGTGTCGTTCAGCCATCGTGGGGTCACTGCAAGCGTATTTGCAAGATACTAAAGTCTGAATATTGGAGGCAAGTGAGAATGTTTCAAGACTGGTTAAGAGTTCTTGCGCTAAACGGACAAGATCCTCTAAAGGAGTCTAGGCGACTTGATCAACTTAAGAAGCAGGTTGCCGTCTCTGTTGAGTTCTTGTGGCATCACGCCTTGTCGAGCTTTCCGTCCCGGAAAAAGGAATCCTGTGTAAAGGAAAGCACCCTAACTGTACTCGGTGACGCTGTTATTCCTGAGGATGTCAGGGGCGTTCTGGAAAAGGGCCCTAAATTTAGCCACATGCCTCATGTACAGCGGCCGGGTTTGCTGGCTATGGTCCGACAGGTCGCTGATTGTTGCGGTGAACAATCGAAAGAAAGTGTTGTTTCAGAAAGTGTTCAATGTCTCCAACGATGCAACAACTCGCAGAATTCGATGAAAAAGCCCCTAAATAAGGTTTCAAGGGCCTTAAATGAGCGTCAGCTTAGCCTTCTAGAGGCCGACAAGGAAGGAGGATTCGTCATAATGCCGAACGCTCTCTTTCAGGAGAAGGCCTTGTCGGCAATAAGGAAAATTTCAAGCAGGTTTCGTTCGATCCTCGGAAACAGAAACGCCTCGCACTCCAAGCCCTGGATGATCTCAACCTTCAGAGCATCAGAGGACGAGCGAAGAAAGAAGAGAAGGGAGTCCTGGAAACCTGAAGCCCCGTTTCGAGCCATTGTTTCCAAAAAAGCGACTTGGCAGCGTCTGGTTAGCGGCTACCTACAAACGCAGCTACGAGTACTGGTGAAAGACGACCCGTTCTTCATTAGGAAGTCATCTGATATGTCGTCCAACTTTTACAAGGTTTGAACTGTGGCAATTTCAACGGGTTTTCAATTGACATAGAAGATCTCTACTATTCTGTGCCGCATAAGGAATTGCTCGTGGCTATTCGCGAGAGGATCGAGGATCATGGTGAGCTCGTGTTTTCAAGTGCCACTGGTGTTAATTGTGAACAATTTTTAGCATTGTTGGAACTGTATTTGGGTTCTACCGTGGTCGAGTTCAACAATGAATTCTACGTACAGAAACAAGGAATTTGTATAGGTTCAGCGGTCGCTCCAGTCTTGTGCGATATTTTTCTGTCCGTTGTTGGAAGCCGCATCCAAGCAAAGTTGCAAGACCCGCGCATTTTAAGCATCTATAGGTATGTTGACGATTTTTTGGTCCTTTTGAAAGATGTTTCTGACCTTGATTAGTAATGTTGTCAGTGTATTCGAGAATGAAGGGCAAGGTCTTAAGTTTACTTTCGAAAGGCCTGTAAACAATGAGCTTCAGTTTTTGGATGTTAGGTTGCGTTTTTCTGTTAATCATATCTGTTGGTTATACTGCCCAAGATCGAAAAAAGCCTTACTACCGCACAGTAGCGCTCACTCGAAGCTTGTCAAGCGCGGTATCGCAAAGAACTGCTTGAACTCGGCCCTCAATAAGACTTGAAGTCATGCTCTTTCCGAAAGTTTCTGTGCCCAAGTTCTGAGACTAAAGCGTGCGGGTTACCCCCCAGAACTTATCACTGCCGTTTGTGAGTCCCTCCTGCAAAATATTAAACGTTCGAAAGCAAACGACAAGCCTAACAAAGCGGACATGCCGGTTAAGGTCATCCCATATATACACCAAGTGTCGCACAATATTAAACGAATAGCAAGGAAACACAACGTCCAGGTAGTTTTTTCCGCTCCATGCAAACTCTCAAAGTTGTGTGCCTTGACTAACAGTAAGAAGCGACGTGTTTGCGTCACGCAACACCGGAACAAGTTTACAATGTGCGTTTTTAATGTCGTCTACAGCATTTCCCCTGAGTTGTGGTCGCCGCTACATCGGTCAGACCGGCCGATGTTTTAACGAGAGAGCTAGGGAGCATAATTTGAACGTGCGCAATCAAACTGGAGGATTCCTGGGTGAGCACTGCAAACGCTGTGGTTGTACCCCTGATTTTCAACGTACACAGTTCCTCAAGAAAGCGAAAGATAAAACTGAGCGCGAAATCATGGAAGCCTTTTTCATACATAAGGCAGGTGACAACTGCGTTAGCAGGCCTTCAATCGTTTTGTCTGACGCTGAGATTGATTATCTCAAAGGTTTTATTTAAGCGTGGTTCTCACTTGCACTTCCCTTTTGTTGTCATGTAATCTTTCATCGTTTTATGCTTTACACGCGAAGCGTCCGCCAGTTGTTATTTTACTATGTTTGTTTTTTTGTGTTTTTTTTCCTTGCACGCGTGCTCCATGTGAAATTCCTCTGCTATAGCTAAACAGATTGTTAAGATTGTTGTTTATCACTGCTTGTTAGTTCTGGGAAACGTGGCTGTCACAACGAGCGATTATGGCACATATAAATGCACTGGCAAAGGCAATAAAGTTCAGTTGTAGGCAATAAAGTTCAGTTGTAAGTCAGCGCCCGTGGCGTCTACTATGTATCTTTGTCCGTGTGTTCTTTAGCGCTGCCCCAAACAAGTCCGACTGGTTCATATTGCCACGCCCACTTCTTGTCTTGTTTTGATGTATTCGGGTTTGACCGGCAGGGACGGTTATCAACGCTCGACGCTGTCCGCGAAGCAGTGTTCGAGAAGCTTCCCGATTGTAGTAGATCGTTTTGTTAGGATTGCGCCCCGCACGCGAATGTTCCGGCTTTGTCGAGAGATAAGGCCGCCACCAGCGATATTGCTGGAAAGTTCGATAGCGCCTGTATAAAAGCCGACGCGCTTGACCGCTTGTCAGTTGATCGACGGTCGACGCTCTGTTCGCCGCTATCAGTGTATTGCTGTAGTTTGTCTTTCAGTTTCCCGGCCACAAGTTCGGCCAAATAAACAGTTTCATCTCGGACGTGCTGACTGCTGTCTTCGTCGACGTCACGACCACGTGACAATATGTCCAGAACATGACCACAAGTGAAATCGAATTTAAGGTGAATAATATTAATAATAATATCTGGGGTTTAACGTCCCAAAACCACGATATGAGAGACACCGCAGTGGAGGGATCCGGAAATTTCGATCACCTGGGGTTCTTTAACGTGCCCCTAGATCTAAGCACACAAGCCTCAAACATTTTCGCCTCCATCGAAAATGCAGCCGCCACGACCGGGATGAATTTAAGGTCAAGGAACCCGACGAAATCCTAGAAGGGAATATCACGTGTTATGACGAGGGGCGATATACATTCTTCAAATATTCCGTCGTTTGTGACAACTTAGAATGCAACCCCGAGGCACCACACTGTAAGACTACTAAGAAATCGTCCACATGTATCTGAATACTTTCAGGATTTGGGCTCCTAGGAACCGCTGCTGTAAGATTTTCTCCTTTCTGGTCTATCCACAAAGGCGCAATGCAAGACGCGATAGACGCGCCCTTGTTTTAAATTTAAACATAATACTTTACTTGGACATAAGTACAGTCAAGACAAATTTGCACCAAAGTTAAAAAATTCCGCAAGCTTAACACTGCTGGGTTATAAAATTCAGTCTCACCCACGTTTTCAATTTTTAAAGGATGTTTATTACTAGCTCCCAGTTAACAGGCCGTTGAACTGCATCAATGAATGCATCGAGCTCCAAGGTTGCTGGAGCATCCTGTCTGCTGCAACAGGCAAAATGAAGTGAACAGAAAAGGCTGTGCACCCATATCGCGAAAAAGCAGTGTACATGTTATTATTCATCGTTATTCAAAAAAATATTCTTTATTCTTGCTTGAAAACGGACGTTTAGTCAGTATTTCACACGTAAGGCAGTGATTCATCGCTATGGATGGATAGATGGATGAAAGAACTTTAATGAGGTCCAATAGGTCATGCTAATTTCCTAGCCCGAAGCGGGCTGCTCCCACGTTGGGACCGAAAGACCTAGCCTTTCGGATTCATCGCTATGCCTCAAGATATTCCTTATTCTTGCTTGAAAACGGATGTTTAGTCCGCATTTCACATGTACTCTCGATCCCAGGCTTGTAAAACACGCACCTTACATTACTGAGGCGGCCCTTACGAAAGAAAAGTTGAAAGAACCTTTTAGAATACGCTTGCTCCCTCAAGGAGCCCCTTAAGATAAAGAGGCATGAAGGGCTCCTTACGTAAGGTAAGGGAATGGCCTGAGGTAAGGAGCGTTTCAGAATACGGGCCCACTAAGAACTGAGACTAATCCTTAAGGAAGTGCAACACCATGTCAGGTGCCGAATAGTTCAGGGAACCGTTTTTTAAATATCCTTTGATAGAATTTAAATAGCAACCTGGGGCCTCTTTCAAGTCTGCGTAACTGCTGATTGTGTGTGCAGGAAATCAGCCGTATTCCATGGCAGCAGCATTTTCGATTCGAAGCATCTCTTGCTTCGGATTATGTCTCGCGGCGTTCGCTTTGGCGTCCGCACTCACACTATGCAAGCGCAACTATCCTCCTTCCCTCTCTCATACAGCTGCGCGTTATTCTCTCCACTTCTCTCTCAGCACCTGCTTGCGCTTCTACTGCGTTCTCGCGGCGCGTGCCCCCCCCCCCTCCCCTGTCCTGTTTTAAGCATCGTCCCGATGCTTAAAACAGAACACGGGAAGGGGGGGGGGGTGGTCAATGCATGCAAGAATAAATAACAACAATAAAGCAGGAAACTACAATAAACAATAACCGCAAGCAAAATGGTACAATAATAAAGCAAAAGTACAGTCCTCAGATTGACTAAGGCGCGTAATATGGCACGGCATGGACGACTTCAGGTCGCGCACGGCGCCGCTGAGAGTTCGTAATGCCGTCAGGGACAACGTCGTAGTCGAGTGCACCGAGGCGTCGTAGTACCCTGCACGGTCCGAAGTATCGTCGAAGAAGCTTCTCCCTAAATCCCCGTCGACATATTGGCGTCCATACCCATACACGGTCACCGGGTTGGTAGTCCATGTGGCGTCGTCGAAGGTTGTAGCGGCGGCTGTCAGGCGTCTGCTGGTTCTCGATCCGTAGGCGGGCGAGTTGTCATGCTTCTTGGGCGCGCTGTAGGTAGGTGGTCACATCGATGTTTTCCTCGTTGGTCACGTTTGGTAACATGGCGTCGAGCGTCGTTGCCGAGCTCCGTCCGTAGACCAACTTGTATGGCGTCATCTGCGTCGTTTCTTGTACGGCAATGTTGTACGCGAATGTCACGTACGGAAGGATGGCGTCCCACGTCTTGTGTTCGACGTCGACGTACATGGCCAGCATGTCGGCGATGGTCTCATTTAGACGCTTGGTCAGGCCGTTGGTCTGTGGGTGGTTCGCAATGGTCCGGCGGTTGCTTGTGTGGCTGAGTTAGGTCAGCCTTGAACGCCGTACCTCTGTCGGTGACACGGCGCCCCGTACCTCTGGGGCGCCTTGTCGAAGGACGATGTTCTCAACGAAGAACTTGGCTACCTCAGTGGCTCTGCCTTTGGGCAGGGCTTTTGTTACGGCGTAGCGGGTGAGGTAGTCGGTAGCCACGACGATCCATTTATTTCCGCAAGTCGACGTTGGGAACGGCCCAAGGAGGTTCATCCCGATCTGCTGAAATGGTCGCCGAGGAGGCTTGATCGGCTGAAGGAAGCCTGCTGGTCTTGCGGGTGGTGTCTTCCGTGGCTGAAAGTCTCGGCACGTCCTTACGTAGCGAGTGACGTCGGCGGCAAGGCGCGGCCAGTAGTACTTTTCCTGTACTCGTGCGAGCGTGCGGGAAAGTCCGAGGTGTCCAGCCGTCGGGTCGTCGTGCAGGCCATGCAGAATTTGTTGTCGCCGTCCCGAAGGTGCAACGATAAGGTAATTGGCTCGGGCCGGAGAGAAGTTCTTCTTTACGATGACGTTGTTTTTCAAGAAAAATGATGTCAATCCTCACCTGAATAATTATGGGACAACGATGGTCCTGTCCTCCATTCCACTAGACCCTTCAGCTTCGGGTCGGCTCGCTCTCGTTCGGCGACATCGTCGGAACTTATGGCTCCCAAAAAGCTGTCATCTTCCTCGTCGTCGGGTGTTGCTGCGTCGACGGGGGCACGAGACAAGCAGTCGGCGTCGGAGTGTTTCCTTCCGGACATGTACACGACGGTAATGTCGGATTCTTGAAGTCTTAGGCTCCACCGTGCGAGGCGAATTGAAGGGTCCTTCAAGTTAGCTAGCCAACACAAGGCGTGATAATCGCTCACAACTTTGAAAGGCCTGCCGTAGAGGTAGGGGCGAAACTTTGACGTAGCCCAGATGATGGCGAGGCACGCCTTTGCTATTGTGGAATAGTTGGCCTCTGCCTTAGAGAGCGACCGGCTAGCATAACTGATAACCCTTTCCAGTCTGTCCGTCCGCTGCACAAGGACGGCGCCGAGTCTTACGCTGCTTACATCGGTGTAAATCTCCGTATCGGCGTATTCGTCGAAATGCGCAAGTATCGCAGCGTCTGTAGACGTCGTTTCAGTTCATGAAATGCTTCGACTTGCGCTGTTTGCCACCTGAATTTTACTTCGGTCTTCGTGAGTTGCATTAGTGGCTCGGCGATCCGTGAAATTTCTTTGACTGTAATAGGCGCATAAGCCGAGAAATAGGCGGACGGCCTTCTTGTCGGTGGGTGGCGGGAAAGCGCTGATGGCAGCTGTTTTCTGCGGGTTTGGTGTCACTCCAGTATTGCTGATCACGTGATCCAAAAAACAAGAGCTCCTCGTACGCGAAGCGGCACTTTTCTGGCTTCAGGGTGAGCCCGGAGTTCTTGATTGCTTGAAGTACGGATTCAAGGCGCTGGAGGTGTTCGTCGAAGTTCGAGGAAAACACAACGACTTCGTCCAAGTAAACAAGGCAAATTTGCCACTTCAAGCAAGCTAATACTGTATCCATGACTCGTTGGAAAGTCGCAGGTGCCGAGCAAAGACCGAAGGGCGTGACCTTGAACTCGAAGAGGCCGCCCGGGGTTGTGAAGGCAGTATTTTCTCGGTCTCTCTCGTCGACTTTGATTTGCCAGAAACCGGTCTTGAGGTCCATCGAAGAAAAGTATTTCACGTTGTGGAGTCGATCTAGGGTGTCATCTATACGTGGGAAAGGGTACACGTCCTTTTTCGTGATTTTGCTCAGGCGACGATAATCGACGCAGAAACGTAGGGTCTCATCCTTCTTCCTCACTACCACAGGTGACGCCCACGGCTTAGACGGCTGGATGATGTCGTCGCGTAAAATTTCGTCGACCTGTTTCTTGACGGCCTGGCGTTCTCGCGTCGAAACTCGGTACAGTCTCTGACGGACTGGTCCGGCACTTTCTTCTGTTATGAAGCGATGTT
The DNA here is from genome assembly GCF_013339695.2 of Rhipicephalus sanguineus. Taxonomy (NCBI): domain Eukaryota; kingdom Metazoa; phylum Arthropoda; class Arachnida; order Ixodida; family Ixodidae; genus Rhipicephalus; species Rhipicephalus sanguineus. The sequence goes on along the minus strand of NC_051177.1, from coordinate 237,291,829 downwards.
TCCCGACTGGGGTCTATCGAATTCTTGACGACGACGAGAAGCAGTCCTTGTATTGCAGGAGCAGGGTATTGAGCTGGTCTTGCTTGACGTTCGGAAGGCTCGGGTTGACGTCAAAATCCGGTTCGGGACCTCGATTCGCCGAAGCAGGTTCGGCAGCATCGAAGAGGGCGAAAGCATTGCTGGCAGCCACACATTCGTCTATGTAGGCGACCTATCGTAATAATGTTGCGGTGCCTATATTCGTGGCTGAAGTTTGTCAGCACTACCTTTGCATTACCGTCACGCAGCACGGCTATACCTCTTGCGACGCAAATTTGACGGTTCAGGAGTAGGTGCTGATCACCCTCGATGGCGCCTTCAAGTATCGCAGGTTTTTCGGTGCCGACGGAAATAATGACGCTGGAGCGCGGCGGAACAGTCACCTGCTCTTCTATCACATTCAATGCATGGGTGCCTGGCGTCGCGTGGGGCGGGAGTGCATTGTCTGAGGTTAGCGTTATCGACTCAGACCTCAGGTCGATGACGGCGCCGTGGTCACTTAGGAAGTCCATTCCAAATATCACATCCCTGGAGCAGTTTTGTTGGATTACAAAGCTCGCAGGATAAGTCCGGTTATTGATGGTGACTCTCGCCGTGCAGACACCAATTGGCGTTATCAGGTGGCCTCCAGCTGTCCGGACTTCGGGTCCACTCCAAGCGGTCTTTACTTTCGTCAGCTTGGTGGCGAATGGCCCACTGACGACGGAATAGTCGGCCCCAGTGTTGATGAGAGCGGTGACGTTGTGGCCGTCGATGAGAACGTCGAAGTCGCTAGTTCGTCGTTTGCGTTGCGGCTGGGTCGCGTCTTCGGGTCACGGCTGCATCGGTTTGTTCCGCTGCTTCCATGTTGCGTCGTCGGGTCTTCTTCGGTCCGCGAGGCTTCGACTGCAGGGCTTCGTCTGCTTCGCGTCATGTTTTGCAGGGCTCGTCGCGTTGTCGTCGCCGGCGGCCGCGGAAGATCTTCGGCATTTCGTCGACAGCAACCGCACCTCCACCGCTTGCTGCCATTATTTTCCCGGATACGGGCTAGGCGACTGGTCCCGGTTTGGGCCAGTGCACTGCCGGCGGTGCGGTGACATGTAGCGGCCGGGCGACAGCGAGCAGGAAGGTCGTCGTTCTTGCCACTGTGTTCCGGTGAGGTAGCCGTCGATGTCCCGAGGCCGTTCGTTGGCTGCGGGCGCGGCGCGTTGACGGCGAATCCGCGTAGCCCCATCTGTCAGTACTGGCAGCGGCGGTACGTGTGGCCGGCCTCCCCGCAGTGGTAGCAGAGCGGGAGGTTGTCAGGGGCGCGCCAAACGTGAGTATTCCTTGGCGCGTAGCGCTGGCCGACAGGCCAGCGCTACGAATTTTTCGCAGCTCCTCTTGCACGATTGCTCGGATCGTCTCACGCAGCTTGGCGAACCCTAGTCCTCGAACGTCGGCGTAGCTTGTGGCCGAGAAGCTGCGGTTGTATTGCCGCGTTTGCAGCTCAAGCGTTTTCTCGATTGTCGAAGCCTCGGCGAGGAATTCGGCGACCGTCGTGGGCGGGTGGTGGACAAGTCCCGCGAACAGTTCTTGTTTTACACCCAGCATACGCAGACGAACGTTTTTGTCTTCGGGCATCGCGGCGTCGGCTTGGCGGAAAAGTCGAGTCGTCTCTTCCGTGAAGATGGTGACGTTTTCATTTGGTAGCTGCACCCGGGTCTCCAGCAAGGAAGCGACCCTTTGCTTGCGGACAACGCTTAGGAACGTGTGCAGGAATGGGCTGCGGAATAGGTCCCAGGTTTGAAGTGAGGACTCCCGATTCCCAAACCAGGTTCTTGCCGCGAGTTCCAGGTGTAGTGGAGCAGATGCACGAACGAGTATGCGCCTGTGAAAGAGGACGAAAAGACGACCCGCGCTCTGATTGCACGAGAGCCTGTACCGCCTCCGTCAGCCTTGCACTGCGTTGCCGTACGGTCCTTTTTTCGTTGCGACCTCGTTGCAACTTCATTACTCCAATAAACCTCATCACACAGGTAGAATTAGACGTGGTGCAGCTTGTCTTCGGTGCACCATTTGTGAATGGCGGCGGCACGGTCGTACGTTTCAATCCAGGTTTCCGGGTCCTCGAATGATGAACCGCGGAACGTTGGCGGCTCCCTGGGTTGCCGGAGCAGAATCGGTGCAGGCGGTACAGTGGCTGTCCTCGTCGCTGTTGTCTTCGTCGCCGTGGCTCTTGGCTTGTCCGGTAGGCGTCCAAATTGAGGGGGAAGTCCTTTCAGTCTGCGGTTCGCTCTACTGTCGCTGATGGTGTCAGTGTCTTCTTTGCGACGTGGGCAGGGTTCACTGCCTGACGGACATGTGCGGTACAAGAAAGAAGCAGCACCTCCACCAGATGTCACGTGGTCGTGACGTCGACGAAGGCAGCAGCCAACGTGTCCACGAAGGAACTCTTTATTTAGCCGGGAAACGGAAAGCCAAACTAAAGGCCGAACCATATAGAGCGTTTTTGCCGGCGTTTTCTCGGCGTTTCGTACGCCGGCGTCCCTCGACGTCGACGCTACCGGTGACGGTGGCCGAAACGTCCACCTCTAGACGGTCCAGACATCACGGGCGGCAGCGTCGACGCCGGAAGCAGTTCGATGGACGCAGAACCAATCAGCGTGCGGCTGGCAGCGACAACCGCTACGTAACGGCGTCGTCGCTGCTGCCAAAATGGCTGCCGCCCGCCTCGACTCTAATAATTCGTCGCCGTGCGCTGTGTGGCCCTTAAGCAGGGGCGTAGCCAAGGGGGGGGGGGTTGGGGGGGTTCAAACCCCCCCCCCGAAATTTTTCAGTTTTGCTTGCGTATATAAGCACGAACACATACAAACGCACGCACGAACATACATAAAGTATGGTTGAACGCCCCCCCCCCCGAAAAAAATTTCTGGCTACGCCCCTGCCCTTAAGGTCTCAATTGATGCTTGTATTTGACTTAGTTTGTTCCCTAGAAGCTTCGACAGCAAAGCGCTCGTTATATCTTCGAACTCTTTCCGAGAGCCGTACTCAAGTTCATCGGTAGGCTTAGCAGGAACGAGTGTATTGGCCGAATACGTGGCCTCAAAGATGTGCGGCAGCCTTAAGCTCAGAGGCTATATATTATGAGTTTGTGGTTCTTCTTAATGCCAATAGCTGGCGCTACAAGTCCAATAAAAAAATCGACTTTTCGGCGGCAATGTGACTGCAAATGAGACAAAAGCTATTCGCCGCGAGATCGACCTATAGGAGGCAGCACCGTCGCCGCGTTAGTGTGGAGAGGTGGTCGGCGGCGCCTATACAAATCCACACAGCGGCGTTTCGTTGTGAGCTGTTTGAGCCGATTGTCGGCGAATAAAATGCGTTGACTGCAGCTTACTGGTAATATATACGTTCTTCATTGTTGAATCGATGCACGAAGATCATCCAACGTTACTATTACTAGTGAGAGAAGCGCAATCTGCCGATGAAAGGGATGCTCGCCCTGGATGACAGTCTGCGCTTACGCACTGTACGACGTTTTTTGTTGTTTTCTCTGTACATGTTTACCTTGTGTTCTGTGTATTACGCACTGCTGTAGCACGCCTGAACTGCTTAAGTGCTTACTTCTTCATTTGTATACCGGCCCATATTCCTGTGCAATGAGTTCAATAGCGCTGTTCGCGCGAATACGCATGTGAGAGTGTTTAGCACAGAGTTTCATGGATTGATTACGTGCACGACAGTGATGCAACAAAGGTCCGGTTATTTTATGGAATAAGGTTTTTTTTTTCGAAATAATCATGTCCGCTGCCTTCCATCAATTTATAACAACTCCACACAAACGCCCAAGATAATGTAAAAAAAGGATGAGGTTTTGCGTGACATTATACGACAAAAATGTAAGGCACGCCGTCGGATGGAAGGAAGGAAAACGGGAGAGAGGAAAGACAGGGATGTTAACCAGTTTGGCATAACCGGTATGCTACCCTGTACAGGGGGAAGGGATGGGGGAGATCGAAAGAAGAGAAAAGAAAGAGAGAAAGAGAGGGGAACACACACGCACCCACATAACGTCACAGCGCAGAGCGGCAGTCTTGTGCGGTATGCGGCATCATTAAAAAGTCTACAGCCGCAACCAAGGCATTGCTCAAATTCCTAAGGACAACAGACTTACACACGCCGTCGGGTTAATTTTAAACATCTGGGTTCTTCAAAGCATACCTAAATGTAAGCACACGGGTGTTTCTGCATAAATTTCGCCCAAAGTTAAAATTGCGCGCGGAAACTCCGTTTTATCACTGCCGTGTCATTCCATTGTCTTTATTTTAGGGGGCAGTTTGAGCACCGAAGTTTAAGACTTCACTTGACAGAAATATTTCGCTGTAGATGGGACCACGACCGTACAATAAAATGACATCTTAAGCACAACTACAGCTCATCATGAACTGAGTGCCGCAGTTACCTAACCTAACACCTAACACCTAACACCTAACAACAACGCGAAAGTGCATGAGCTTCGCTTTTGTTTACCACCGAGTCGCTAAAACGCGGCATTCAAACACTATTTAAAGCTCCCTATGTTTGGGACTATGCCAAGCGCACTTTACGACGTGCTTGAACCAGACAGCGGCACCAACACTGAAATGATTCTGGCGAACGAAGGGTACGACACCAATACACAGCCCCCTCGAAGGTCGCACTCACTGATCTTATTACAATGCGCATGCAGCCGAGCAAGCCCATTTGCTTCTGTACACCATGTTAGGTATACGTACGAGCAGTTAAGCTTGTGCTAACATAACAGAACAAACCGCCCTTTGAGAACGTGCAGGACGTACGCGCACATGGAAACACGACGTGGCTAGCAGACGACGCAGGGAGCAATCCACACTAGGCGCGCTTCAGCCGGTAGCCGCCGGGTGGCGACTGTGCTCGATCTCGCGGCCAATAATCAGGAATAGATCTTGTTGGTCCATTGACGGAAACTGTACACTGCTTTACGAGGTGTCAGGTTCATTACCTCTGGTCACACTGTGCGACGCTGAGTTAACGCTCTTCATATGGTTTTCCGCCCTCTCTGACGGCGTTCATGCGACGACGCCGAGGGACGCAACGCCAGAAAACGCCGGCCAAAACGCTCTATATGGTTCGGCCTCAAGGCTCTGTTATACTCCGACTTCCGACGCGAGCGCGCGTGAGGACGTTGCGTTTCGTCACGCCGAGCCGGCGACGCTACGCCAGGCACAAATCGGTCTCCGCTACAGTCGAGCCGGCTCCAACGCGACGGTGCGATGGCATCTAGAGGAGCGCATGCGCAGTAAAGCGAAGAACATGCCGCGCCACCTGTCGGGAACCGACGAAACAGCCCGCGAAGCAGGTTCCTGTACATGCGAGTCCGGCAGTCCGGCGCGTCTGGCGCGAAATGCAGCAGAATCTATTCGGAGACGAGCGACGCCTGAGCGCGCCAGCAGCCGTGGGCTGCGTCGGCGTTCAGCGGACGCCGCACTATTCGCAATGCCTACGAATTATAGGTGGCGCGCCGTGCTTTTCAAGATGGCGCCAGGAGGAGGGTCAACCCGTTTGTTAGCATAGGAACAGATAGTACGTGCGGACGTACGGCCCGTGCCACTTTCACCGGATGAAGTCATGAGCTGTGCTGAATTGGATATGAGACTAAACTACTTTCCCAAACCATGGAAAGTGCTAAGTACTCGCCACCTATTTATTTGCTGTGGTGTGAAATGTTATATTTCAGCTCCATTACCGTGCACAACGATGCTTTGCGAAATCCTGTGCGTGCTACATAAAACTACACGAACTAAAATTGACGTATGAGTAGAACGGCACTCCGAGGTAGTACGTACCGAGCCAACGTTTATAGATACGTTGTACCGAGCCTGCCTTACGGATTTGCCGCAGTAGTAGGCCGCCAGCAAGTAGCGCCATCGCTGCTGCACGGGACCGCACGTTTAACGTGGTGATGGTGTGCAAACATAACACGCCGTCGTCATTACTTGTGCAGTCGAGAACGCGGAGTTACGTCTTCAACGGAACACAAGCATTTAACTTCCCATTCAGTAGCGCTTGTGCCACAGCCATGCTGAAACTCTAGCCGTGTGCAATTCGCTTCATTCGCATGTTGCAGGCTCGATCAGCACGATCGAAACACGAATATCGAAAAGAATGCACACGTATCCTTTTCGCAACGTCAAAGAAGTTAGCCGAGAGGCGTGGATTGTGGCTGTGACTGCACGTTCTATCGCTCTAACCATTTCGCTTCTCTGGTCGAGCTCGAGCGTGTTGGCGGCATGCGGCGCTCCATAATATCCACAATAATTGATACATGCAATGCACAAGATGAACTATGCTTTTATTTTGATCTCGCTCAAGGATATTATACATTAACCCCCGTATTCAGAAACACTCCTTGACTTGAACTTGACTTGCTACCGCCTCAAGGGAGCACGTTTGATACTCGTTTGTACAGACTTGGCACCGCCTAAAGGCAGCGCGTTCGAAACGCGTTGAAGGCGGTGGCAATACAAGTTCAAGTCAAGGAGCATTTCTGAATACGGGGGTAAATACAATCAAAGTGACTTCCGAGCGTGAAAGAACAATAACGCACGAGGGGACGTGAAGTGCAACTCGCTCCTCGTGAGTTAGCAGCTGATCGTTCACCGTCGCTGTCACTCTCGGTGCCTTCACAGTCTTCTACGTCCAGTGAAAAATCCTCGTCGTCAACATGGTTTCTTTCAACATCACTGCTGAAAGCAATCTGAAGAATTTCCTCCGCCGAACAACTTCGACCACTCCGCGTCACCACGTTTACAATTACAGAGACGTCTGGGCGCGGAGAACATTTTGCTCTCAGATCGGTCAACGAGCAAATCGCTTGCAGTGTGCTGCCACCTATCAACAAACGTACAAAAACAAGCGGCCCAGCGCTGGCTATGAAACCAACACACTGGCGAAGGACGGCGTGGAAAGCGTTCGCTCCACGAAAGGCGTGGAGCAGACGCGTCCTCGAATGATTGAAACGTCGCTCGCATGATTAGTAACAGCGCTTTGCTGACAAAGGATAGAGATATAATTGTATCGACAACTTGAGATCGCTCAGTTTTACAAGAGCACATCGCGAGCCGGCGCGACCTCCCGCGTACAGTGTTATGGGATTCATGCACTACAAGAAACTCTGACCAATGCTATATACAAGTAAAACAGGGTGAGCTTCAACTGAATATGTCAGACGATAACATTTAACTAACCTACGTGGCTACAGAAAGCCTCGCGAAGCTGACAGTATGCGCACGCTGTGGGCTAGCATTGAAAGCCCGAGTTGCCACGTATTTTCACGAAAACTTCGCGCCTCGCAAGAACGAATCAGATTTCTCGTGTTACGGAGGGCCCGGTTTGTTCACTGATGCAGGGAACATGCCAAGTCGTAGTGTTCCTTCCTTGCCAACGCGCTAACACTGAGGTTAGCACAGCCGAACAAGGGAGCGACTGCGTAGTGCTTCCATTTTGTCGTGTACTAACCCTCCTCGAGAGGACGCTCCTGAATTCCGCTTGGCGGCGCGACAGTCTATGGGCATTGCGAATAGAGGGCTGTTTTAGATGCGAAGTATCTTATGGCGGGGTTCAATTCGGTGGTGGTGTGCGGCGTGACCACCCTTACTGCGCATGCGCATACCCTCTCTTGTGACTTCCTTTTCTTCGTCATTCTTCTACAGATGACCAAACATCATCATTATGAATGCTCCACACGAGCTGACGCGTGCTCACGTAGCAGCGCTGGCTCGCCCTCTTCTTTTCTTTTTTTGTTTCTAGTTCCAATAAAGCGGTTCATCTTGCAAGACGTGTTTTTGGCTCGATGTTAACCCGCCGCAGTTGGAAGGCTTAGAGGTCCAACACATGGTGCCGAAAACCCGGGACCTTTAGACACCGCTGACATCATCGACGCACGGAGCCGCGACCGCTAAGAAGACGCGGCGCCTGCGACCTCGGCGAGATTGCCCGACTGCGTGCGACAGAATGGAACGACAGCTTAGACGACGCAACAGCCTGCGGTCTCAACTCGATGTCCTGTTGGCCGAGGCGGAAGGTAACTTGCGAGAGAATCGAGAGGTCACGAAAGCTACTGTAAGTGTACTCCTCGATCGAATCAGCTCCTTTTACGGACAGATAGAGAAAGTTGATGAGGCGATTTTTGAAGAGACGCCAGACGACCTGTTAGACAGCGAAACGTTAGACGCTGGAAAATACCGTGACAAAGTTGTTACCCTGACAGCGAACCTACGCGTCAAACTGAATGAATGTCTGTCGCCTCCAACCCCACGCGCTACTAACGTTCACCCGTTACCTTCCGGCAAGAGCAAGCTTCCGCAGCTAGAACTCCTAAAATTTGACGGGAACCGCAGACAGTGGCCGCGATTTTGGACCCAGTTTACATCAGCAGTTCACGACAACAGCGAGCTGAGCACAGCTGACAAGTTCAACTACTTGAGCAGTCTGGTGACCGGAGCAGCCGCCTCAGCTATATCGGGATTGCAAGCTACGGAAGAGTTTTAAAGAAGCGTTTTAAATTTAAAGAAACGTTTTGGAGATGAACAGATCATCGTTCAAGATCATCTACAAGGTTTGCTGGACCTCAAGCCGGTGTCATCGTCAGCAGACGTCCATCAGCTGAGGAAACTGTACGACAAAGTACAGGTTCATATTCGAAGCCTCAAGGCGCTTGGCACGAACTCGACAACTTATTGCACCATGCTGCGAGAAATCCTGTTAAGAGTTCTCCCGACTGACATGGTACTTCGGTTTCACGAGGCGCGCAAGGCATCATCATCAGCTGCAGCTTCTTCGCATACAGAAGATAACGAGCTTCAAATGCTTTTGGAATTCTTCGACCTTCAACTGACTTGTCGGGAAGCTGTGGCCGAACAAGAGATACACAGAAGTCGTCGCACACCAGAGAAAGGAGGATTAAAGCCCAGCCATCCACGAGACGTTCCCACGACAGCTGCTCCACAAAGCTGAGCTAGTAGTCCGCAGAAGTGCCTGTTTTGCCGTCCCGAAAAGCATTCTGCTGAAGTTTGCGATAAAAGGGAGATCAGCCTCTCGCTCAAAAAGGAGATGCTTACCAAAGCCGGAAAATGCTTCCGTTGTCTAAAGCAGGGCCATTTGGCGAAAGATTGCAGAAGCCGGCTGAAGTGTGGAAAGTGTGCGAGAAGGCACGCAACATCCGTTTGCGCATCGGAAGAGATCAGAAGCAACAAGGAGAAGGTCCTATCTGCATCGGTCAATCTAATCTCCAAGCAGCCAAGCTCAGTCGTAATGCTGCAGTCTCTGACGGCCACCATATCAGGAACCGAAACATCTGGTCGCTACCGAGTCCTTTTCGATGGCGGAAGTCAGCGGAGCTTCATTACGGCGAAAGCTTCTCAAAGACTTGGCTGCGAAGTAATAGAAGAGGAGACGTTGACCGTAGGCGTGTTCGGTGGTGAAAATGCGCGGAAAACCATGCAAAGGGTGCGAGTATGGATTCTCCCTGCCGAAGAGGCAATTCCGATTTCAATCGATGCGCTGGTGGTGGACACAATATGCAGTGAATGCATTCCAGTACCAGAAGAAAACATTTTGAGAGAAATGAACAAGATGCGCTTGGATACGCAAGCTCTCTCTCTGCAAGGAGTTGAAGACAAACAGATTGCGGTCCTAATTGGTTCAGACTATTATTGGGATCTAGTAAGTGGTACCGTGAAGCCTGTGCACGAAAAGCCGAAAGCTGTCGAGACAAGACTGGGATGGACTGTTCAAGGGCCGTTGTCTGCTACAACCAACGTAATACAGAGTGCCAGTGTCGTAGTCCTTCGAGCCACGGTGACAGAGCAAGACATCTCGAAACTTCTGACTCGGTTTTGGGATCTTGAAAGTATCGGGATCAAGGCCGAACACGAAGAAACGAAGGTCGCCGATTCAGTGCTCGAAAACTTCGAGAACAACATCAAGAAGAAAGACAATCGGTACGAAGTCGCTCTACCGTGGAAGGAAAGGGTTGACCTGGCAGATAGCTATGCAGTTGCAACCAAACGTCTGCATAGTTTGATGAAGAAACTTAACAAGGACAGCGAGCTCTTGAAAAGATATGATGAGACTATTAGACTGTACCTCGATGAAGGATCTGCTGAACGAGTACCTGAAACAGAATAGCATCCACTTGGACCCCTGTATTATATGCCACATCGAGCTGTAATACGAGAGGACCGATCTACTACGAAGGTACGCATCGTATTCGACGCATCCTCTCACGAATCTGGTTCAAAGTCCTTGAATGATAACCTGGAAGCTGGCCCAAATCTAAATCCTGACGTAGTGACCCTACTGCTTCGTTTCCGACGCTACAAGGTAGCGATGAATGCCGATGTCGAGAAGGCGTTCCTACAGATTGGCCTGAGAGAACCAGACAGAGATACGCTCCGCTTTTTGTGGTTCAAAACTTCCCCACAAGTGAACAGCCCAATGCCTTAAATAGAAGTTTGGAGAATGACTAGAGTGCCCTTCGGAGCTACTTCAAGTCCTTTCTTACTGACTGCTACTTTGAAACACCACTTCAGGTCCGTAGAAACCCCCTATCCTGTGACAGCTCGACGATTGCAAAACTCCATATATATGGACGATCTTCTGATTGGAGCCGACACAGCTGAAGAAGCTATCCAGATGCACAAAGAAATAATTGAGATCTTCAGGCAAGCTTCCATGAACATTCGCAAGTGGGCCAGCAACGATCCTCTAGTATCTGCCGCCTTCGAACAAGGAATCACTTCACAGGAAAAATCCCTTTGCTCACCTTCTGGAACTCTGAAAGTACTGGGACTTCATTGGAACAAGAAGACGGATACCTTTTCGTTCAAGCCCCAGGATATCCTCCAGTTCATACAGGAGCATCGGATTACAAAACGCTTTGTGCTTCAGGCTGTTGCAAGGATCTACGACCCTTTGGGGTTTCTTTCACCTTTCTTAGTACGGGCGAAAATCTTCTTACAAGATCTATGGAAGGAAAACCTCGACTGGGATGAGACATTGCCACCCAAATTGTCTGCTGTCTCGCTGAAATGGAGCAAGGAGGTAACCATACTTAGTGACCTCAGTATTCCAAGGTTCCTAGCAGCCGGCGGAGAAGGCCCGTACCAAAAGGCAGCACTCCACATCTTTTCTGATGCAAGCGAGTCGGCATACGGGGCTGCAGCCTACCTTCGTACGGCCGACTACAGTGGCACCGTCCGGACTATGCTACTGATGGCAAAGACCAGAGTTGCGCCGTTAAAGACGGTCACTCTAGCGAGGCTGGAATTGATGGCAGCATTGCTTGCAGCCCGAATGTACGCCTACATCGTAAAGGATTGCGACCTTGGAATTGGTGAAGCAACATTTTGGTCCGATTGCCAGATTACACTTTGCTGAATTAATAAGGATCCCGTTACCTGGTAGGAGTTTGTGCGGAACCGGACGCAAGAAATCAGAACTTTGACTGAGTATTAGTGATGCAGAACTATCGGTAAATTGACTATCGATAGCATCGATAGTTTTTTTGAAACTATCGATAGTGTAAAGAAACTATCGATAGTTCTACTATTGACAAACTGTCGATAGTCCAATCGGTAGTACGATCGGTAATATTACTAGCGATATTACTGCCACGCGCATTTATTGCTTTGTTTTGATGTATTCGGGTTTCACCAACAAGGACTGTTCACAGCTTTTGACGCGGACCTCGCCGCAATGTTTGAGAAGCTTCGCGATTGTTTGACATTTTAAGATTACGCGCCGGACGCGAATATTCAAGTTTATTCAAGAGCTTGCACGAGCACCAGCGATAACGCTGGAAGGTTTTATGACTGATGTACAAAAGACGAAGCGTTCCAGCGATTCTCAGATTACTCGACGGCCGCCGACTTTTCTCGCCGTTATCAGTGCGCAGCGTGTATCGCTTGTATTCTGAGTTTTGGTTTTCTGGGCACCAAATAAAAAGCTTCGTATTTCCCAGTCTTGCTGCAGCATTCTTCACCGTCACAACCACGTGACAAACTATCCATAGTGGGGCGAATAATGAAGCTGTTGCTGGCTGGCCAAATTGCCAGAATATTCGCAATAGCCTGCTATCAGCTTCGCTTAATTTATGAGCAAATTTTTGGCGAGAGAAATTATTCGCGCAGTCGAAATGGCGGCATATCTCCATCAATAAATTAATATTTAAAAGCATCCAGTTACATCTTATAATTAACAAACTTAGTTCTTGATAATTTTTTATTATGAAATCAAAACACAATATAAATCTGAAGCCGCACAGTTGCACCCTATGTAACGGCTTCCTTTCCGCTACAGCTGAATAGTTTGACAGTTTGACTTCATGATCATGTGTCAGCGAAGCACTCTGGTGAATAACACAAGCATGTCAGCTTTCTTGCTATTGATCCTGCTCCTCCGGCTCTACTATGTACCACGCGCGCAGGAAACCAAGCTTATTCTGCAATGAGTTCGTGCTGTATATCGATAGTACTTACTATCAATAGCGCAATCGATAGTATGTTTTACCATCGATAGTTCGATAGTGACTCAGCTATCGATAGTATCGATAGTACCATCGATAGTTCTGCATCACTACTGAGTATACCAGATGGCGATATTGTCCTGGAAAAGAAAACCCCGCCGATTTGCTCACTCGAGGCTTGTCTGCACTCAAACTTAGGCAGTCGCAGTTGTGGTGGTTTGGACCTACATGGCTTGCAATGTCTGATACTTGCTGGCCCGTGTACGGGGGAAGGATTGAGATTGACATCGAAAACGGAAAGCTCGAGGCAGCTGAGACAGAACTAAAGGTCAGTACTCATGCTGTTAATACGAGACCATTGCTGCCATCGCTGATTGAAATTGAACGATTCAGCAGCCTCACCACACTTTTAAGAGTAACGGCATGGGTCTTCCGTTATGCCAAAAGGTTGAAGAAGGAAAATGATAAGTCTGAGGAGCTGTCTGCACAGGAAATTCAGCAAGCGGAGTGCTATTTCCTTCGAGAGGAACAGAGAGCTAACTTTGGTAAAGAAGCAGACTGTGTCGCGAGCAAGAAACCGCTTCCTTTACAAAGTCCACTTGGGCATTTTAGACTGTTTATAGACGAAAACGGGCTTCTTCGGATACAAGGAAAAGCTCCCAGGGCTGACGACTCGTACAGTTCTCGCCATCCCATCCTCCTACCAAAAGACTCACACCTCAGTATGCTTATAATCAATCATGCTCACGCAAAGGTCTTCCACGGGGGAGTTCGAGACACTCTGACTCAAGTTCGAGAACGATTTTGTATTCTTCATGCACGACAGTCTGTGAAGAAAACGAAAAGACGGTGTGTCATCTGCCAACGCCTACAGAGTAAACCTGTTGAGCAATCTTCACCTTGTATGCCTCAGGATCGTGCTACTCAAGCCCTTCCGTTCCTCGTGAGTGGAGTTGACTTTGCGGGGCCACTATACATCAAAGGGCATCCCCACGAGCGCTCCTACATCGCTCTTTTTACGTGCGCGGTGACAAGAGCTGTTCACTTGGAACTGGTTGAAGACTTGACCACAGTGAATTTTCCTTGCGCCCTGCGGAGATTCGTATCACGGCGGGGCCTCTGTCACACTATCTACAGCGACAACGCACGAACATTCGTCAAAGCGTCCAAGGACCTACAGAAGCTTTGGCGAACGATAAGACACCCCGACGTACTCGCCTTCTTTTCCTCCTCGAAGATCCAATGGAAATTCATTTGCCCGAGTGCTCCTTGGTGGTGCGGGTTCTACGAGAGACTCGTTCGTTCTGTAAAAACCTGCTTGAAGAAGATGCTTGGGCGACGGCTTGTCAGTCGGACAGAGTTAGTTACTCTACTACCAGAAGTGGAGGTCGTGGTGAATTCTCGACCTTTGACTTACGTGTTCAACGACGTAGATGAACCGTACCTCCTATCTGCAGCAGATTTTCTCGTTGGAAGGAGACTGACAACGCTACCACATCACGAACTGAAAATCAACACCGAGTCTACCAACGATGCACTGAAGAAACTTTGGAGCAAGCGTGAAGATGATTTGCAAGCATTTGGTCTCGTTGGTATAAAGAGTACCTTAATGAACTCAGGAACATTACATCCAACCAAGCGAAAAGAAATGACTCTTTGAAGAAAGGCAACGTAGTTCTACTCGGCGATAAACAGCTTCCAAGGCAACTGTGGAGTTTGGCCCGCATAGAGGAACTGATCAGCGGACGCGACAGCATTGTCTGGACCTGCTCTTTATGCTTGCCCGACGGCTCTGTTGTGAAGCGGCCCGTACAGCTACTTTACCCGTTGGAAGCCAACTAACGTCATCTGTCGGCGCGGGAGACTGTTGTGACTTCCTTTTTCTTCGTCATTTGTCTACAGATGACCAAACATCATCATTATAGATGCTCCTCACGAGCTGACGCGTGCTCACGTAGCAGCGCTGGCTCGCCCTCTTCTTTTCTTTTTTTTTGTTTCTAGTTCCATTAAAGCGGTTCATCTTGCAAGACGTGTTTTAGGGGCGAAGCTCCTTAAGGCGGCACCCGTTCGTCCCTCGTAGTCGTCGTCGTAGTCCGTAACAAGTCTTACGCTTTGACCTCCAAGGTGGTGCCGGTGGGAGATTTCTCCTGTGCGTTGTTGAACAATAAAAAATTCACAGCGTGCGCGTTAACTAAAAGCCGAATTCTTCTGTCTCTCATTCCCCATTAGCAGCCATTGGCATGTTCCAGTAGGAAACGTTAGTAGAAGTAGAAGTGTAAGTGTTAGCTAAAAGCCGACTTCTTCTGTCTCTCATTCCCATTAGCAGCCATTGTTTACCTCCAAGGTAGTGCCTGGTGAGATTTCTCCTGTGCGTGATTAAACAATAAAAATTTTGTTCAAAACGCCGTTGATTGATGAAATAAACCAACGAAAGACGGCAGATGTTTTGTAAAAATAAAACGAAAGAACGCCAGATGTTTCTAAAGCAAAACGAAAAGACGCCAGCTGCTTAACGAAAGACGCCAGATGTTTTCTAAAGCAATGGTTTTCTAAACAATGAAAATTCACAGCGTACATGTAAAATTAAAGTGAGCTGCAAGTCGTCATAACTCATCGAACCTTTAGTATAAACGCGCCCGATCTCACGTCGGTGATGATGTACTGGGCAGAATTCACGGAAGATTCACGGTTTACCGATGAACCTCCGCAGCTTCGCCCACTCATCATCATTCACTCCGTGAATATGCTGTGATTTTTTGAAGCAGGCACGTCAGAGGGTGCACGATGTTAGCGAATGCAGGAATAAAGCGACGGAAGTACGAACATAGTCCGAGAAAACTCCGTAGTTCTTTGAGCGTGGCTGGTTGAAGGCTTCCACTGCAGCCGTCTTCGCTGGATCAGGTCGTATGCCTTCTTTGTCTACCAAGTGGCCTAGAATGAGTGTTTGGCGCTCTCCAAAATGGCATTTCTTTGAGTTTAACACCAAACGTGCTTTGCTTAGACAATCGAGCACAAGGTCGAGCCGTGTGTTGTGCTCACGGAACGTGCGCCCAAAGATCACTACATCGTCTAAATAACACATGCAGACTTCCTATTTCAAACCGCGCAAGATGTTGTCCATGAAGCGCTCGAACGTGGCTGGCGCATTACACAGTCCGAATGGCATCACATTAAATTCGAAAAGTCCGTCCGGTGTTACAAATGCCGTTTTTTCCTTATCTTCCTTGTGCATTGGTATCTGCCAATAGCCTGACCGCAAATCCACAGATGAAAAGTAAGAAGCCGATGAAAGGCAATCTATAGCGTCATCGATCCGTGGAAGAGGATATACATCCTTTTAGGGGCGAAGCTCCTTAAGGCGGCACCCGTTCATCCCTCGTAGTCGTAGTCGTAGTAGTCGTAGTGCGTAACCAGTCTTACACTTCGACCTCCAAGGTGGTGCCGGTGGGAGATTTTTCCTGTGCGTTGTTGAACAATAAAAAATTCGCAGCGTGCGCGTTAACTAAAAGCCGAATTCTTCTGTCTCTCATTCCCCATTAGCAGCCATTGGCATGTTCCAGTAGGAAACGTTAGTAGAAGTAGAAGTGTAAGTGTTAGCTAAAAGCCGACTTCTTCTGTCTCTCATTCCCATTAGCAGCCATTGTTTACCTCCAAGGTAGTGCCTGGTGCGATTTCTCCTGTGCGTGATTAAACAATAAAAATTTTGTTCAAAACGCCGTTGATTGATGAAATAAACCAACGAAAGACGCCAGATGTTTTGTAAAAGCAAAACGAAAGAACGCCAGATGTTTCTAAAGCAAAACGAAAAGACGCCAGCTGCTTAACGAAAGACGCCAGATGTTTTCTAAGGCAATGGTTTTCTAAACAATGAAATTCACAGCGTACATGTAAAAAAAGTGAGCTGCAAGTCGTCATAACTCATCGAACCTTTAGCATAAACGCGCCCGATCTCATGTCGGTGATGATGTACTGGGCGAATTCACGGAAGATTCACGGTTTACCGATGAACCTCCGCAGCTTCGCCCACTCATCATCATTCACTCCGTGGATATGCTGTGATTTTTTTGGTGATAGCGTTGAGGCGACGGTAATCAACGCAAAATCGCCATGAGCCGTCTTTCTTCTTAACCAGGATTACTGGGGCTGCCCACGGACTGCACGACGGCTGGATAACATTTTTCTTTAGCATGTCTTGAACTTGTTCATGTATAGCCTTGCGCTCCAAAGGTGACACACGGTATGGCTTCTGACGGATAGGGCGATTACATCCCGTATCAATGCGGTGCTGTATGCGAGAAGGAGGAAATGATGGTGGATCCTCCTTCTGGGCAAAGTCGAAAACTCCGGAGTGTTTCGTGAGAATACTCGCCAGTTCACGACGCTGGTTAGTGCTGAGCTCTTTGTTGATCATAGCCATAATTGAGGAGTCTATGGCGTGCACAGTGTCAGAATCGGACTCATCCGCGCAATCGCGGCTCTCTGCAAGGTTGGCAAGAGAAAATACTTGCTGTTCGCGAATCGCCGCAAGCTTCATACCCTTCGGCAGTGTCGTGGGTTCATCGGAACAGTTGATGGTCCATAAGCTAGTGCGCCCTTGAACAACTGACAGCGTACAATAAGGTATCAGAACATTTTTCTTCATGCAACTCAGGTGAATCGGTTCCACGGTAGCGTCAAATGTCTTGTCGGTTGTGGGGGAACATGTGACTGGGACACATTTTGCTGACAACGGCGGAACAACTGTATCTATGCATACGTAAAGGGCACTTTCGTGACAAAGCAGGTGTTCCATAAACGCAGACGGAATGTCTGAATCTACGGTAATTTCTCCCGTTCGGCAATCAACATTAGCACCGCACAGCTTCAGGAAATCCAGGCCCAGTATTACGTCATGCGTGGCGTGAGGCAGAACTGCGAACTCTGCGTTATATACATGACCACCCAAGCTAACTTCCACACTGCACACACCAACAGGATGTAGGAGCTCGCCACTCACTCCGCGAAACGTATCGGTACGGTCCCAGCAGAACATCACTTTTCGACCAAGGAGGCGCTTGAACGCGAAACTCATAACGGAAATGGTTGCTCCTGTGTCCACTAAGGCCATAGTTGAAACGTTGTCTATCCACACACATACCTTATTTTAAATGCGAAGCATTTCTTAGCGAACCTCAGGCACTTTGGCCGTTTCTATCTACGTATCTATCTATCTATCTATCTATCTATCTATCTATCTATCTATCTATCTATCTATCTATCTATCTAGCCGCCTACGTCTGGGCGCTCTCCTGGTCGTCTCCATAGCTTGTAATATACCAAAACTGGCCTGGCAGGGGATCAGTGTATGACGAACACGATTCACTGGTCATGACATGGATAACCCAAAATACCTGCCTCGTACGTCATGAAACCCTTTCTCTCAGTCACGTGTGGCACATACCCGTAAACCAGAGTTAATGTTATGCGGGTATGTGCCACAGGTGATACAGAGTCTCAAACAACACAGTAACCGCGAACACACACATTGACGCGCAAGGAAAGTGATAATATTAATAATTGTTGGGGTTTTATGTCCGAAAACCACGATATGATATGAGAGACACCGTAGCGAATGGCTCCAGAAATTTTGACCATTGGGTATTCTTTAACGTGTACCGAGATCGCACAGAACACGGGCATCTAGCACTTTGCCTTTATCTAAATGCGACCGCCGCGGCGGGGATCGAACCCGTGACCTTCGGGTCAACAGCCGAGCATCTTAACCGCTACACCAACGCGGCGAACGCAGGAATGTGAGGAAACTGAAGACAGAACACCCCTGGAAGACGCTCAAGTACCATCCACTCGTCCACATGGTCCGTAACGTGGACCACGGGGATTACGCAAAAACCTGCGTCAATGCTTCCTACAATAAAACTGCTGAGAGAACCAGGCCTCTCATCATTACCGGTGTCTTGAACATTGATTTCTCAAGACCCAAAAATGCTTGGTCCTTATATTGCGTGAAAGACGGATTGGATGTGGAGAGGACATCAAAAGACATCGCTGCATAATAGATCATAGGCATCATAGATCATTTCATCTTAAGAGGCATCCAGGATTTCCACCAGCTCTTCTATACCTCGCACTTAACTACACTTAGACCCCTCGTAACCACGATCACGAACGGATCCTATTAACAAGTCCGGTCCAGCTGCTGGTGCTCATTGATCACGGTGATGATGACCTTGTTCGAGAACTTTCAAGAACCCCTTCTACACGTACACACGGGTTCGTGAAACATGCGTGCGTTCTCCCTCATAACGGACACTGTAAGCATAACAACTGTAACTATGACTGTAACGTACGTGCAGTGCGCCTGCGCGTGCCCCCCCCCCCATTCGGCTCTAGGGAAACTTTCCTGGATGAAGCTTAGTTGCGAGTGACGCCTGTCCTGTGCATCTGTGTTCCCTCTTCGTCCTGTTCGGATTCGCGCTATCTAGTATTGAAGAATATAAGCACTACATATCAGTTTACCGCGTCTGGTGTTGGTAACACCCATGTTGCTGTTGGCATCGCTACGCAACTGTACACAAGTTGTTATATAATAGATATGCAATTCTTCAACATATGAGTGTGCGTATACCACTTGCACATTTCTCTAGCGTCATTCCGTAATGTTTCGCTCAACGTGAAAAATTATGCCACAGTCAACATCCCGCGCATGCTTCGCATAACATCGATTCCCACGGTACGTGGGATCTGCCAATTTTTTTGAACATACAAACTGACGGAGGTATTTCTGTCGAAATCGTAGAATGTCCAGCGACCTCACCTCCAACGGCCGCGTCGACTAGTTTTCCGGAGGGGGCGACGGGTATCGGCGCCGAGAAGACGGCGAACGACTTACGCGAGGAGCAGGCGGTGGTGTTAAGTTGCGATCGGAGGCCGGAGAGGGGTTTCGCAACATCCCTGGTCTTTGGTTGGCCGAGCTTCCTGTGAACATGTAGGCACTTGATGCACGAGGTCGGTCAGATGTCGTCGAGCGGTCGTACCTCGGTGGCTGGCGGCGATGGCAGTACCTCGCAATGTGGCCCTCGACGCCGCAGCTGTAGCACACGGGCAGAGGTCGTGCAAAGAAATGCTGTTGAGAACGCTCCGCCGTGAAGGGTCGTCTCACCGGATGCGGAGGCTCAGCAGCCTGGACTGTAGCTGTCTGTCGCTGTGTGCCGCGGCCGGGACGAAAGCGTTGCGCATGTTGCTGTTCAAATGCGAATGTGCCTCGATGCGGCCACATTCTTCCTGGTTCAGTGGGGTCCGCAACGCACACTGACGGTGGCAAAGGAGCACATGGTGCTACTGGCGTCGAGTAGTGCGGAGAGTAGGTGACGTCGTGTCGCCGCAGTTCTTCACGCACGATTTGCCGAATAGTTGAAGCAAGGTCGGCGGGCGGACTTACATCGACGCTGGCGACAGTTGTGACATTTGCCAGTCACCCAAATTTCGGTGCAATGCGACGTGTCTTCAGCGTCTCAAAGGTAAGGCGGTGGCGCAGAACATTCGAGACAGAGGTAAGATCTTCTCTACCTATTAGGAAGTTGTAAACATCTTCGGCGATACCTTTGAGAAGATGTCCGACCTTATCTTCTTCCGACATCCGCGGGTTTATAATCTTGCACAGCTTGAGGACTTCCTCTATGTATATGGTGCAAGTCTCCGCAGGAGTCTGAGCTCTTTGCGCAAGCGTCCTCTCAGCGCCTTTCATCTTGGAATCAGTCACCGAAACATTGTTTCATTTCTTCTACAAAGAGCTCCCACGTTGTTAAAGACTCCTCGTGATTCTCATACCATACAAGAGCGGTTTCCGTCAGAAACAACGCTACATACTCGAGCTTGGAGATGGAGTTCCAGTGGTTGTATCGGCTCACCCTGTCATAATGCTTGAGCCACTCGTCCACATCTTCTCCTCCTCTTCCAGCGAATGGGCGCGGTTCCATGTAGTGACCAATCGCTGCATCCGGTGTTGACCTATGCGCGGTTGCAGCTGACCCTGAGCCTTGTGCCTCGTTCTGGAGCATGGTGAAAGTCGTCGGTGAGAGACCGGCAAGGCGGCGGCTCCGGCGAAGTTCAAACGTTTGTGGCTCCGTGGTACGTCGACGTCGTGTACCCAGCACCTCCACCACTCTGTTACGTGTACGAACGGGGTTTATTGAGATGCGACGCAGCGGTAGCCTCAGCGGCCTCGAGTTGGGACCGAGGTTGTCGCTATCGCCAGGCAAGTCTTCTTCCTCTTCACCTCTCTCATGCCCAGACCCACTACACACAGGTGCACATACCCAAACTGCGATTGTAACAATATGAAGTTACTTCCTCTTAAAGCTTGCTTCATTCTTTTGTACGTAAAACTTAATGCAAAACGCGCCGCTGAAGCAGAAAGGACAAATGGAACGAACATAAACAGGATGAGCGCGAACTAACTGTCACAGTTTTAACTTATTTCTGTGTGAGCAGCGCGCTGTCTGTAACTTCAACGCAAGCTTGTGATGATAGCGCAAAACGTACCACCGCCCTCACAGATAAGTGCGCGCGCTCGAGTGACCACGCCCTGTAGAGGCGGACGCTCATCTCAACGCGTGGGGCGACGGCTTTTAAAGCGTGCTCTTCGAGCCCGTTGCGCCATCTCGTTAGTGAGAACGAAAACACGCCGATGTACTACGCATCTCTGAGTACCGCCACCGGCAATTGGTGTACATAAATAGCACGCCGTTAGGATGACGAAGAACGTGCCGTCTGTGGCGGAATCGTTTCGCGCTGGGGATCTGCGGGTCGTAAGTTCGACTCCCGGTGACGGAACTTTTTCTTATAGTTTTTTCTTTGCCATATGTTAGCCTTTATCATTTACAACGCATATCCGTGACGGAAATGCGTCAGCTGGCCGTGGTGGACCCCGGCATAAAACACTTTCGGGTTAAAGAGTTCGCGGGACCGTAAGACGGAAGTAAAACCTGGATAATTTCAACCACCAGGGTATGCATTGCTCCACAGTTGTGTTCCAGGTTTGGCATCAAGATACAATCAGTTATTTTTTACAACACCTGAAAAGAAACACGTTTGTTTTTCCCTCGAAAGTAGGCATTATCTATTTATGAAATACCAGTACTGAATTGGTTGAGAAAAACTTAACGTATCGTGTGCTGCGATGCCAGGTGCGTCTGTCCAAGTGGTCTACCCCCAACGCATCTCTAGTTTTGTTATGAAGTCAGTCAGAGGAGCGTAACAGTGGGTCTACTTAGCTTTGCCGTCGTTTTGCAGCCGATGTGAACGAGTTTTGGCAAGACGCGCTCATAAAAAAAAGTGATCTCTATGCAATTTCCTGCAGTGGCATGGGACGCTACTTCTATGCGCAGCGGTGAGTGCACGATGTTTTGCTAAAACTGTCAAATACAGCCTGTAAAGCTGCAACGTCGCAGCAAAGCAGGAGATCTAGTGGTCTTCAGCCTGTTTGCTGCATGAGCGCTTTGCAACGCACTCCATTGCCCACGCCTCGAAAAGAACGAAACTGAAACTGTAGCAAAATGTCCGTAGACAGTTCGCTAGCTAACGCACTCCAATGCGAAGCCTCTACTTTCCATCATTTTCATGGTGGCTAAACGATCGCAGCGCCAGTTCTCTCTATAGGTTGTTGTATGAAACTCTATGGCTGCACCCATCGACGCTGGTGCCGTCCGCCTCGAATTTATCACGTCGTCGTCGTGCTCATTGTGGCCTGTAGGTTCGAAATTGACGTTTGCATTTGCTTTAGAATAATTTCCTGACGCTTCGACATCAATGTTTTCATGACTCTAATATAATGCGCTATTTTCTTGAACCGTTCCCAAATGTTCGACACGATAGGCTGAGCAGGCGGGGATAAACAAAAGTCTGATCTCGCCAGTTACAAAAAAACCTACCTGATGCTTTCTCCTCATCGTGAGATGGCACAAACGATGGCTCATTTCACCATTTATTTTTTTGCTGTCAGCGCTGTAAGCAACTAACAAGCGCAACTTCGGATCGAAGTGGGCGGGCGGTCACGTCTGAATGCGCGCTGCCATGTTGATTTGTAACCACAGTTACGGGCGGTTGCTGATACAATAAATAAAGAAATACGATGTGAATACGATGAAGAATAAATACATCGCGCATTGATATGATGTAACACGTGCTAAACAAGCGCAAATGTCTCAACCTTGCGAATAGTAAGGAACTATACTTTGCTGCGCAAGCATCTGGCTTGCTTACACCCCGCAGCTTTGGTAGTGCTGAATGGTAGGGCGACATGGAGTATAGGAAAGTAACGACACTCTCCTCCGCGCGCGCGTTTCCTCCTCGAATCTCCTCGCCCGCCTCCGGCGTGCGCTTCACACGGCACCATTTTTCGCCG
Organism: Rhipicephalus sanguineus; assembly: GCF_013339695.2. Taxonomy (NCBI): domain Eukaryota; kingdom Metazoa; phylum Arthropoda; class Arachnida; order Ixodida; family Ixodidae; genus Rhipicephalus; species Rhipicephalus sanguineus. The sequence goes on along the minus strand of NC_051177.1, from coordinate 237,268,883 downwards.
CGGCTCCCGCGAACGCGCCGCAGAATTCAATAGAGACCGTGATTTCGGGCCACTTGCGCGCCCCGGTAGTGCAGAAAATTTTTAAAATGGTGCTTCATGGAGCGTGTAATAAACGAGGACCCGCGGTCATAGACGTCTTTACTGCACAAGGTTTTGCTACGGCTCATCCTCTTCCTTTTCGTCTCTATCGCGCTTGCCCTAAGCCCTTGCCCCACTCCTTTATTTTGAACAGTCGTCGACGATTCTACACAAACCAGCTCGGTCGTCGTTTCCGGCTCACATTTCTGGCGTAAGCAAGATGCACATAGAACGTGTCACATAGGTGAACAGCCTGTCGCGTTCAGAAATGAAAGTACTGCCCATCAGCGATTGCATACATGACCTTCCCATGGTATTCTGCGGAATCCTCGAGCTCCTTGTCAACTACCTCGTCTTCAATAACGCCGAGAATCTTCCTGTCCGTCTGGCAGAGCTCAGCTTCTGTGCCCTTCAATAAGTTGGCATGCTTCATGACACGGTGCGCTTCGGCATCGGGATTCTGCAGCAGTTCTGTGAGGAGCGTAATTATCCGAGAGACGCTGACCCTGAGAGTTCCACGCTGTTGCGACCGGGTTTTTAGATCCATCCTACCGCCCCAACCAGTTGTTGCGACGATAGGGTTGCGTCGTCCCTGGACTCCGTTGGTAGCGTAGTCGAGTCTCCGGTTGAGGAACTGAGGCTAGGAAGTTGGGAAAACGATAACAACATGTTTACTGGCTCTTTCTGTACACTCAATTACATAGTGACAAGGTAAGGGTTCAGGGACGAGCGAACTGGATGACCCTGTAACCTTGGGCTCAGAGACCTTTTTTCACTCAGCACCGTCGTTTTAGCCCCTCAGGCTGGCTCCTCCTTCTTGATGTCAACCACTCACACATACGACCCCACCCCCCATGGCACCAGCCATCACACTGTCACTGAGGGGTCGTTGCACTCGCTGAAACAACAAAGGTCCGGCGGTCAACGACACGCTTGTGGGGCCAGTCGGGAAACAGGTTAAGGCCGAGACAGACGCTACGATTTTCCATGCGATCCGACGTCCGACACGGCGGTGGGCAAACCAGAATGGTGACCTTTCATAGCATCGGACAGCCACCATTCCCGCTCCCCACCGCCGCGTCGGCCGTCACATCGCATGGAAAATCGTACCGTCTGTCTCGCGCTTTAAGCGCGAGACAGACGGTAGCTGTAGCTCTACTTTCTATGTTTTCTGTTACCGGCCCATTGCAGTGCAGCTGCTGCCATGCGCAAAGCGCGCCAGAATGTCTGGGAAGATTCCAGATTGTAGTAGATCATTTTGTTCAAGAGGTACTAACACAAATTTTGGCCTCGCGTTTTTTTGATGCAATGTGTTGCTAGGTGCCTGTTGGTCGCAACACAGCACATTTTATTTATTATTCATTTAGAGAATATTGCGGACAAAAAGTCCAAGCAGGGGTGAGCAATAGCACATGATACACACTAAATAACAGAATGAAACAAGGTTGCAAGCGTTTTTTACACAATTTCATTGGATATAAGACGGAGGGTTACGACTTAAAAAAAAAACAATTGAACAAATTGGTCATAATACAATTCTAAGGAAGTCACGAAAGAATAGTGTTTACAAAAATGGTCAAGGCAGTTGGAGAAATGCTTCGGTTAGTTTATTCCAATCAGCTATTGTTTGTGGGAAAAAGGAGTACCGAAAAGTGTCAGTCCTTGCGAAGATTGGCGTTAAGGAACGAGGATAGTGGTGCCGAGTGGGCCTGCTTAACAAGGGGGACACGCATGCTGCGGTGTCTAAGGATAGCCTGTGGTTTACTATGTCTGAAAGAAACTGTAGCCGACATTTTTTTCTTCGAATTTGTAATAGTTCTATACCATTTGCTGTTAGTAATGCAGTGGGGGAGTCGGTTGGCATACATTTACTATAAATAAATCGTACTGCTTTTCTTTGAAATCTTTCTAGGTTTTAGACGTTACTTTTGTCTGGGGATCCCAAACTATGGAGGTGTACTCAAGTTTTGGCCTAATCAAGGAAAAGTAGGAGAGTAGTTTAAGACTAGGCGGGGCAGTCTTGAGCTTGTGGTGGAGAAGGCATAATTTACAGAAAGTGGCAGAGCAGATGTTATTTATGTGCAAATTCCAGGATAAGGTACTTGTTAACGTTAGACCTAAGTATTTAGAGGAGGCTACTTTAGGTAAAGGTGCTTCAGCTAAATTGTATGTGCAGTCTAATGGGACTTTTTTTGCGCGTTATGGGGAGATACACACATTTATTGATCACACCATGTTGACACATTGCCTAAGTAAGTATTAAGGTCACATTGGTCACCAATGTAGTTTACTTTTCTAAACAAAACACAATCGTCAGCAAATAGACGAATTTGTACCGGGGTGCTAATTACATCGACAATGTCATTAATGTAGACCAGAAACAGTAGGGGGCCTAGTACGCTCCCGCGCGGAACGCCAGAAGTCACCGGAAGGCAGCCGGATTGTTTTTCACCCACCTGAATGTATTGGTTGCGATTGTGTAGATAAGCTGATATCCAGGAGATAAATAATTCTGGTATGCCAACTATCCGAAGCTTTATAATTAGTTTATCGTGTGGAACTGTGTCGAATGCTTTACTGTAGACTAAGAATATTACATCACTTGGCCGTTAGCATCAAGGCAAGCTGCAAAGGTGTGAATGATAGTAACCAATTGTGCTGTAGTAGAAAATCTTTTTCGAAACCCATGTTGATCATTTGATAAAACTGAGTGTTCTTCTAAGAATTCATTTAATTTATGAGATATTATGTGTTCGATAAGCTTACAGCATGATGATGTTAAAGAGATCGGTCGATAATTTTGTAGTACTAGACGGTCACCTTTCTTGAATATATGAACAATTCGTGCCGACTTCCAGTCCTATGGCAATTCCGCTGACAACAGAGAGACACGAGAAATGACGACTAAGTATTTTGCAACAGACTCTGCAGAAAAAAAACATGGCTGATCCCTCCGTCATAGGAATCGGTATAACACGAAAGTGAAACGTGTCTTCACAGAAGTAGTGCTTATGATATATGAGAGCTTGTACAATGTCTATTCGTGTTTGGCAGCTATAGCACCGTTTGACGTGGATGCACCCATGTTGACAGCATGTCTCTATCGCGACGACTAACGCCCTTGATCATGATAAAACCGTTGAGGTAGCTGACGGTGTGAACATATCTTTGGACACAGCGAATCGTGAATCGCGCGTAAGGATGATATCAATAAGCTCATAATCAACACTGGTACCCGGTATGCACTTCTTCAAAGCGTCGTCAATTAAGGAGAGAAACGGCACGGTGTGCGCTTTCTAGTAATGGGTAGCCAACGCCTGTGCTCATGCATACATAACACACACTGCACTTCAGCAACGCGGGAGGTAGAGGTTCGTAGCCTGAGCCGCAAACGCGTGCGTCACGCTGGCCTCTGTCTCGCAGGCGCTACTCTCGCTCCACCAAGGCACGACATTCGCCCGTCGAAATCGCGTCCTTTCTGCAACGCATATTGCAGCAGTTTTGTTAGTCGGTGCTCTCGCTTTTAAAGCAGTCGGCGGCAGAGAAATCCCGTTCGTGCACGCGGAAGCTGCACCAGTGGAGTGACATACCCATAGGGCCAATGGGGACGTTTTTCCGTTTCCGGCGACGGTGGCGGTTCCTGGGATGGGCGGTAGTTGACTGGATTTTGGATTTCTGCTGGAGGCGAGCCAATCCGAAAGGAAAAAATCCAATATGGCCGCGCCCGTTTGCGGTCGCTTCCTCGCTCGTGGTGCCGCCGGCCCCGCGGCCGCGACGTCGGTTCGAGCGTTTGCGCACTAATTGCTACTGCACTGTCTTCTGTCTTTATTGCCGATGTACGTACGTAATGTGTGTAGTTGTTTTTCTGCTTCGTTGTAGCCTCTGTGGTAGCATGGCGAATGGTGGCGAGCGGCGCCGTCGCAGCCGGTCGCAGCTGCATAGCAGCCGCTTTCGGCGCTCGCTCGAGAAGCAAAAAGCGCATATAACTTTCTTCACATGACATTTTATTGAAGGAAACGTAAATTGCTGCACGTTTAGGCAATATTTGGGCTATAATATCGGTAACAATAACAAAAGAAAACGAAAAAGATTCGAGCACGCGTACAATATAAATAGGATACGAAAACGCATAATACAGCACATTACAATCACATAAGCAGGGTAAGCATATAAGGTGCTTACATCAGCGTAAATAAGTGTACACATACGAGTGTACAGATTATGACTAGCAGCATGAGCGAAACAATCCCGCGCATTGAAATATATCATAACAAAACAAGTTGTTCGAATGGTTGGTGCATACTGTGCAAAAGATAATGACGCAACGCAAGCCGAAGAAAACAAGGGGTATAGGAAAAACACCCTTTCCTGTACTTTTTTTTAATTGCCCTGCGTTGTGTCACTCCCTTTTGCACATACACACACACACACACACATACATACCCATGGAGCATAAGTAGATCAATGTCATAATATGCTGCAGTGCTACAGCATATTATTTTGTAAAAGCAGTGAGAGAAATCTACCATTTGGCTCAGCTATCCCTGATCATGTTTTCCTCCAGGTAAATGTGTTGTAGGCAAGCTCACGTGATGTGAACAGGACACAGCATGCTTTAATTTCAAGTAATAAAGGGAGAAGAACGCAACAAAGAGTGGTCTAGACTCAGTTGCAGAGGTGACCTTTGAAATTTGTGGAAACATTGTGGTTGTGACTGGCGCATATGATCACAGGTCATTAGTCAAGTTCGAAGTTGTGCGAAATACTCAAGGTAACATGAAATATACACGAAGATAAGCATCTTATCAAGAATAGTAGAGTAAAGTGCAAAGTTGAACGCAGCTTCCCTATTATTTTTCTACCAGGTATCATGTTGGATCCATCCAGTGTCAGAAGGATATTCTGAGCAGTACTTAAATTGCAGATGGGGAACGCTGCACAGTTTTCATCATAATGTGTCACTAACTAGAACTGCATCGCTTTGTCATTCGTTGGTTCAGGAAGTGGAATGTCGGAGTTTGCAGAGTTTAGTTAAACAAGAAACACAGGTTGCTCTACACAAACAGTCCGTTGTGAATAGTTTCAGTGAGTATGGATGCATGCTTCAATTTCAAACTAACATGCATGTCAACCGAGTCGCAGCTTCTGCACAAACCCCTCTGGAATCCTCACAGAGCTGAGCACTTCATCAATGTATCTTTTATGCCTGTGAATAGCTGACCCATCAGTTCTTTGCAGTGGCACAACAGTCATGACCAGAGGTTTGTAATTGAAAAGTGACAGAGCCCCTGGGTGCTGAAATCTTTTGGACTTGGTGAGCACCTGAATTCATGCATGCTTCAACCTTCGTGGCCCGTCGCAGTGGTCTAGTGGTTACGGTGCTCAACTGCTGGCCCGAACGTAGTGGGATTGAATCCCAGCTGCATATCAATGGATGCAATATGCTTGAGGCCCATCTGCCTAGATTTAGGTGCACGTTAAAAAAACGCCAGGTGCTCAAATTATCTGAAGTGCTCCACTACTGCAAGCCTCATATTCGTATCATGGTTTTTGGACATAAAACCTCCACATTTTTTTATTAATCAACCTATTTTTGCAACGTTCATGTGAACTAATCACACTTTACTGTTGTAAAGACTGCTTCAGTGTAAAACGATGTCGTCAGTATTATATAAATTTTGGCATTTTTTGGGAGGCTGGATGTTTGATTGCCTTCCAAACCATGTCAAGCAAACAGAAAGAAAGCAGAACGAGCAGGGTTTTCCCAGTGCATTTTGGGAAGTGTGGCATTTCCCAATACTAAAGCAATCCAGAACCTCTGGTTGTAATACTCATGCTGATAGGGGCACACAAGGCTTCAAAAAAAAGTTAGTCGGTTAAACTTGTATAATACAAAAGTAACGCAGCAGGAGCAAAAGTAGTCAATGCATTACATACAACCACAGCAGAAATATAAATACACATATATAAATATATACCTACATAAAATATACATATACATAAAAATACGTACATATACACATAAAAAAGAAATAGCGCAACCACATCTAAAAATGGATAGGAAATGGGTGCAGAAGGCTGCACTAGAAATCCAATTTACATAATCATGTTCTAGAAAGCACAGGATAATTAGCTGCTACTTCACGTTATTGCTGGCAGAAGCACTGTGCCTTGCCTTTGTTTCTCGTGTGTTTTGTTTACAAATGTAATGTGCCAATGTAGCCTTGTGCGGCAGAATATTAAGAAATTTCTCAGTGCAGCAACTGAACAGAAAATAGCTTGCCGGATTGCATCCTTTCCACCAGAATTTTTGCACACATTGGAAAAATGTGCACAATAGTTGATTTCATGTCTGAAGGCCGAATCTAATTCCTTTATGTAATTCAGACATGATTCAGAGGTTACTGCAATGGAACCGAGGAGTTTCTCGGGTACACCACTTTCCTTGAGTAGTGCAAAGAATTGGTGTCGTCCATGGAGAGAGCCTCCATCCACTTCAAGGAGTGTTCTCTCACATATGCACTCACTAGTCCTCAGTTTCAAGAAAGCTGTTCACAAGAGTACCAGCGACATGGTACACAACATTTTCATACACCATGTCGGTCGCATCTTGTGAAGATGCCTGCACATCAGGATGACTCAGAGGCCTGCTGCGTGCCTGTGGCTTGTGGTTGGTGTGCTGCTATAGTTGACAACAATGCAGATGCACTCTCCAAGTTGTTGAGGAAAGCAATTGGTGTCACTCACAGTTTCCTTGAGAAGCTTGAAGAGCTTGCCAATCCAAATATGTTTTAGAGCCGCCACGAATTGGTACACATTTGGTGTCTCATTGCAGCCATGTTTTTGACAATGATTCCAAAAAGTTTTATAGGGGATCTTGCTGCAATCAACGTGTGAAAAGATGAGTGAAATCAAAGTCCTCTTTTAAACCAGTCCACAGCAACAACAAGGCTTTGATTCTAATCTGCCAACCTTTAACAGTGCGCGGCTGCTTGTCCCGAGGACTACCAAAGTGCCATTGGGCAATCCAACTGATGCATGACTCAAGGAAGCACGGTGTTCCGACCCATCAGTCATTGCTACCGCAACTTATCATCCTGATTTTTTGGGGGTCGAACTGTTTCTGGCTGTCAAAAATCTTATCCATTTCTTTCTGTGAACAGAGCTGTAAATTTAGCATCAAGAGGAAGCTCTTGAATGGCGATGAGAGTGGGGAGTGCCACAGAGACAGATTCACTGAATACTTGTGTGGCATACTTCACTCTTATGTCAGCCACGGCCGCTGGATGAAAAAGCGCACTTTTTATCCAGCGGCCGTGTGTCAGCAAAGGGCATCTTGTAGATATGTTGCTCTTTGAGCTTCCTTAGCAATCTTTCTTTTTTAGATGTTCAGTTGGTGTGTTAGAGGCGTGATTTGCGAGTATTTTTGTAAAAGGTTTCAATGTACGCCCAGTCAACAACCTCAGAGCCAATCGTGAGCTTGTGTTTTCTCAAATTATTCCGCGTGCATTTTATCAGGTGTGGGATGTCAACATGAAGTATAGTTTGCAGTTGTTGACAGTAAAACATGGTTCATGAAGAGAATGGATCAGCATTCTTGACAGGCTGACATTGTTTGATCCTTGATCATAGATGACCACTTTTACAAAAGACCTTTTTTTTTTTCAAGCCTGCATAATTACATCTAGTAATAGCAGCTTGTGCATTGCAAGAGCTGACGTTGCATTGCGGGACACTGCAAAGGCTACTGGCTGCATCCAAATTCTCGATATGCCAGACACAGCCATTAGAATGGCTGCATTTGCCACACGAGAAGTCCTTGTGTTTCCATCATATGTGTAGCCAATCACTATATCTTTTGATTGATCGTACATCAAATGTCTTTTCAAGGCTATTTAATCGAATAAAAGACAGCATGCTTTGTCTTGCAGAGGCCAAGCTTTAATGATTGATTCTATTGCATCCATGGCACCTGGAATGATACCAGGTGTCATTGGGATGTCTGCCAGCCAGCACCTGAGTGTCCGCACATGTGGCAAGTGAAGCATTTCTCTGAGGAAGCGTGAATTGAGAGTGAATTGTTTCATCCATTTGGACCAATGTTTTTTTTTGGGGGGGAATGTACCAAGCCTGATTCGTGCTTTAAGCAGTTCAAAAAAGGTCCTTTGACAAATCCGGTTCAAGCTTGTTTAAACCTCCTGCTGCGTTAACTCGCCTCGCCTCGTCCCTTTTTTCATCTGACCGACTGCCTTGCGGTACCTTTCACTTCGTGAGTGAAGTGTTAGCAGCTTCTTTTTGGTGCGAAGGGTGTGCACAGAGCTGCGTTTTCTTCACCCACTTTCTGGCGTTTCTTGCATCTGCTTTGCGCTGCTGCCCTCCTTGGAAAATGGAGGCCGCTCGGACTAGGCTCAGCTGAAAAAAAAGACATGGAAGAATGCGAAGGTATAGGCTTTCATCAGTCTTGTAGAGAAAAAAAATCACGATTAAGCTATCAGGGCGCAATCACAGGGCTACTAATATACGGACCACTATGTGCTGCCATGCCATTTTTCATTGGAAGCAATGTGTATTCTGCGACTGAGACAGGAATCATAATTGATTTATACATTCCAAGCATTTTATCTTCAAAGAATCATCCATGATTAAAGAAATATCACAAAGCATTGCAAAAATGAACATTTCATGAAATGCTGAACAGAGGCAATGACATTTACAAAGTGGAGGATTTTGAATTATTCATCTCATAAATAGCTATCTGGGCTGCATAAGCCACATTTACATGAATGCACACCTTGATTGTGCATCATATTCCGCTGGCCTATCTCGCAGAGCTACGCTCATCACAACAAATCGGACAGCACAATTTTCAGTGTGAACTATGTAGGTCCAACTGCACCCACCTTATATTTGAAATATAAATAATTGCGTGAACTAAATCACGGGTTGCAGGCCCTGAACTATATGTATGGTTTTGTCAACATTATAGGTTGTGACAATATTACACAGGCTTAGGTGTCCATATCTACTAGGAAAACATCAAGACTACTGGTCCATACTTCCTTATGCAGATGCAGGATGAGTACTTTGCAATAATTCTCTCTCTCACTTTTTGCACTTACCATCACTTGGTGAAACCTGTGACGGTGGTGTGGGCCTTCTTGTGGTTGTGCTTGGCGAAGCGGCTGTTGAAAAAGAAATAAATATGCTATAAAAGGCTGGCAAGCAGGTATTTTAATACCCTAACTTTGCATTGCACGTGTGAATACTGAGCAACAGACTTATGGAGCAATTTTTCACATGTGCCTGAGGAAAACTACTCAGTGTTTTCATCTCTATGGAATGAGCTCAACAAAGAAAGCACTGAGTCTATGCATTGATGTAGAAAAAGAAAAGATATCTATACCACGCAACAAAGTTTTCTTGCAGGGAGGTTGGTTTGTTGTGAACTCATACCGAGCTCCACAAACACTAGAGGAGTAAGGACGGAAACAGGACAGAGTACAAACTATTTATACTGTGAGATGCCAAAAGCCATTTTCGCTGCTCTATCTCCCTGTTTCTTCATTTTGCGTTTGTGCAGCATGCTATCAGTTCATCCATACCATGTAAACAGTGCACTCAGACATTTTTACTGGAAAGCATGCAAAATGCTTCTCTATGAGTGCAAGCAAACAACATTTTTTTTCCCCTAGAGTACATTTCCTGCATTTACGGTTTACGTACAGCAATTGTTCTCATAGCACTGGTAATTGAAAAACAGCTGTGGCATTTCTACCTACTGTTCTAATTTCAGAGAACAATCTGCTCGAGTGTGCAGGTGTAGAATACAAAATAGTACCGCTCTTTGTTTTTATTTTTTGCAAGCTATTCGTGCAGTATTACAGTGGCACCACCAACCAAATATTCTGTACCTTTCATTCCAAGCAGAAAGGTGAAACAGATCCTTGTTCGGTACACCTACCTTCCACACTAGGGGGGCAGTCTCAGCAGCAGGGACGGCAACTCGCTTGCAGTAAACTGGTTGTCTGCAATTAAAGTACTCGAACTTAGTCACCTACGGTGAAAAAAGCAGCTGGTAGAGTAAATACACTTGCAAGCTTTTAAAGGCATGGCACTAAGCTTAATAAATGTGCTTGCTTTTAATCTCCACTAAATTATAATTACAGATAATTACATATATCCCGACAATATCCTCTGAATTAAAACTTGATATATGAAACACAACTCGATCGAGTTCTTGTTTTTCCACTGCTTTTGCGAGTCGAAACGATATTGAAAGCTTATAAGGAATTATGGTGTGTAAACGCTAAGCGCAAACAGCGCATTGAAAAAAAAAATACAGAAAAGTGAAAGGGTGGCGGTGGGGATGGGTCCAGATTAGAGAGGGAAAAAAAAAGTGGCCCCGCGCGATAAGCGCGGCCTGTTTCATGAACATCCAAAACCGAGCTTGGCCATGCCTTCGCCCGTTGGAAGCATCACGAGGGAGTAATGAAGAGATAAGCGAAACTGTTTCCGGGAGCTTCCCGTGAGTGAAAAGGGGCAGGTGGGTATCACGCTTGGGTCAAGGTCCCCCGTCGAGCAGCGCGGCAAGGTACGCCGAAGGGAAGGAATGCGGACAATTGACGGCGACAAAAATCCGAGCAGGCGGTCGGTGTGTAAACAGACACACAGATGAGGAACGCGGTAGTTTTCACTTGTGCAACACCGCAGCACACATTCGAATCTGAGGGCAGTGTCCCGAGTTCGCAACCTCCGCAATAACTTTGCGAGCGATACTTTCGTCGGCTGCGAGCACCACCCATAAACTACACGGACATGATGTATACGCACGCATTAAAGCGCTTAAAAAAACAGCTGCAGCGAGCACAACAACTATCCCACTCCGTTAATGTTACTAGCACGCATAAGTTAAAGTAACACGTAACAAAACACCCTGAAGACACGGTTGCATGACACGGTAATCCGAAGTGGTTAGATTTCATGAGATAGTAGAGGTAACGTCAGGCAGTGAGGCACGCACATATATACTAACGTGAGCAACCATAACTAGCGAACAGCTCCGCTTTTGAGAGGTGACGCGCGTCGAGCCACAAACTGCAGCCCGCCCACTAATTTTAACTTATTATCGTAACCATTTCTCAAACAGATAGCTGCAGCAACGAATGGCAGCAAGAAAATTCGCTGTTCATTCAGCAGTTTCAAATCATAACGGTCAACGACAGTCAAATCAAAACTTTGCGAACATCTTGGGAAATATATAATAGTGAAAGTATAAATACCTGTGGTCAGCAGGGATTCTGAAGAAGTGTTCGCCTTCATTCCCCGAGGAATCGCACCACTTCACGCCGCAATAAAGGTGCGACATCGCTGCTCCTCGCTGCGGTGGTAAGTTTGCGTTTCTATGCGCTCTCGTGCTTGCGCGTCGTCTGCTTGTGCGCTGCGCAGGCGTGATGGCGGCGGTACCTAGCGGAGCCACGCACAGTCATGTTTACAAAACTTCTTTAAAACTTTGCCTTGTAATACTCGTGGCTGGTTGTAGTTTAATGCAGAAGCACGTTTTTATTTACTACTGTGTACTACCGTGGCCGCGTTATTTTATTTTAATTAGGCTTACTGAGGCCTTCAATCCCCGCCCGTACCAGGTTCGCTGCAATCGTTTCGACGGTAGCGACGCCCCATGGCTCGGACGCCAAACTGCCATCATGCCTCGGGCCTGGCTGCACTACTCCGATGAGCCGACGCACGCTAACACGAATCCAAAGGCAAAGAACGTAACTGCGTCAAGGGTGCCTCGGCGACGCCAGCGCGGCCAGTCTACCCCTCTGGTATCGAGACGCTTTAATCATGACCTCAGATAGCGCGTGCAATCTCGAAGTAAGCGCTAGTAAGTGTCGATCGTGAAGCATTACTTCTTTTCACATCTCACAGACGGCGGCACCGCCCCGCTCCGCCCGCCGCGAAAGAGAATGGGTGAAAGATATAAGGCGCGTTCGCGCCATGCCTAGCATCTTTCGAGTTGGCTTAGTCGGTAGAGCGTCGGGCGCTTGCCGTCGCGGCCGCAACGTCGTGGGTTCGATTCCCAGCGGGGTATCTTTTTCTTTGGTTTTTTTCTTTCTCACCCGTTGGCGTCCATTTTATCAACGTCATATCCGTGACGGATGTACTTGGTGGACCCCGGCATAAAACACTTTCGTGTTAATATGTTGGGGATATTGTCGGGTCCGCAAGAAGTTTTAGTCTTCGAGTTCAATAACATAGCAACGACACCAGAATAAGGAAAAAGTTTACATTTGCAACATGGTCCGCATTTTTGACAGATGGGGAAACATTAGGTGTAGAAAATACACCATGAAAATACTCATTGAAGCGTTGAGCAATCGCAGCATGATCAGATACCATTGAAAAATTGACAGAAACCTGTGATATGGGTTTTTTTTCGCTAATGTAGTTCCAGAACTTCTCTGAATCATTTTTTATGAAGTTTGCGAGTGACGTATTGAAGTAGTATTCCTTCGAGGAGTGCACGGCATGTGCAAGCTTATCTAGAGCGTCAGCTATATATTTGCGGTCAACATGCTTTTTTTAAATCTTTGAACTTACGCTTGAAATGAATGATGCTTCTCGTCATCCAGGACGTATGTTTATGCACCTTTTACGTTTAGACGGTATATATTTTCCTATACAGTAGAAGCATATTCGTTTCAATTGGCCCCACAATCTGCAAATATCGGTAGCAACAAAATCTATCAGACAGGTTTCTAGGTGCTCGATAATGCAAGCATCATTGGACCGTGTATAGTCTTTCACACAATGAAAGGACGAGAGTTGGCAGTTTCTAGAAAGGCGGTACCAGATGTTTAGACACTGACACAAGGTAGTGATCAGACAGCCCTTGATCAATTACTACGGTGTGTGTACTGAAATCACGAGGAATAAATACAAAATCTAAAATAGACATAGCATTGTCCTGATAATGCGTTGGTTCATGAACCAATTGTAACAAATTATGTGCGAGCATGATGTCAAACACTGCATTTGCATTACAGATATTGACTGTAAAGGTTTCAAGACGTTCCCAATCTACTCCGGGCAGATTGAAATCGCCAATCAAAAGAACTTTGATGCCATGGTATTTAGACATGTGTGCCTTTAATTTTAATAGGTATTCAAGAGGTTCGGTGGTCTATATAATGCACATAGGATGAATGAGTGGCCCCAAAAAGTTACTTTAATACAGATACATTCAAGTTCCGGTACATCTTCCAACAAGACAGCATAAAATTTGTGTTGGAACAAGATGGCCACACCACCTCCCATCAATTGCCTGTCTTTACGAAAAGTCGTATAGGAAGGTGGAAAAATGTCGCCATCATTCACCTGTTCATGTAGCCACGTCTCAGTTATTACGGTAATGTGAAGATCGTACTGCAAAAGTAGGGTTTCGTGGGGCTCGGTTTTATTCATAACACTGCGGGCATTCAAATTAAGTAGGCGAAGTTGCTTGTGCGCATGCACATTACGCCAGATTTTAGACTGTTGGGGCGCGGTCTTTTTGTAGCCGGATATTTTTACCCGTTATTTTGAACCTCATCCCAAAAATACATATTGTTATCAATCTTTAGTTTATCGTGTATCAGATTGATTCTATGATATATATACATATATATATATATATATATATATATATATATATATACATATATATATATATATATCTATATATATATATATATATATATATATATATATATATATTGTTAAGGCGTTTATTGACGGCGGGATTGACGGCGACGATGCACAACGACGGAGCGCAGACTCGCAGTCTCACGAGCACGAGCACGAGAGGCGTGCTCTCCGACAAGAGGCGAAGAGGGCGACCCACTAGAAGGCGCTGGAGAGGACGGCCCATTACAACGTTCCAATTCTTCTCTACAATTACCCCGGGTACGAAAAGGGAGCCGTCTGGCGACCTAGCAGCTGGTCACTACGAGCGGGTCATGGTAGGGCTTGAGGCGCTCCACGTTGACAATGTCGCGCCCTCGACGGCGCATGTCGGAAGATGGGTCGATGGGTTCAATCAGGTAGTTGACCGAGGATGTGCGTTCGACGACACGGTAGGGGCCTTCGTATTTGGGCAGCAGTTTGGAAGAGAGGCCAATTGCAGTGGTAGGGATCGAGAGCCATACGAGTGCTCCGGGTAGGAACGTGGGTGCAGAAGTGTTGGTCTCACCGCGGATGCTTTTCTGCCGCTCTTGGTCCTGCGTAGTAAAGGTCTTCGCAAGCTCGCGACACTCCTCAGCAAGTCTGGCTGTGGCAGAAATAGGCGCACACTCAGATCGATCCGGCTTGTATGGAAGGATTGTGTCGATTGTGTGCGACGGGTGCCTGCCGTACAATAGGAAAAATGGTGAGAAACCAGTGGTGCTTTGAGGGGCGGTATTGTAGGCGTAGGTGACGAAAGGTAGAATGGAATCCCAATTTGTGTGATCGGCGGCGACATACATCGAGAGCATGTCGCCGAGCGTGCGGTTAAAGCGTTCCGTGAGCCCATTCGTCTGCGGGTGTAAGCAGTAGTTTTGCGGTGAACAACGTTGCACTCTTTGAGGATGGCTTCGACGACTTCCGACAGGAAGACACGGCCTCGATCGCTGAGCAGCTGCTGGGGTGGACCGTGGCGCAGCATGAACCGGCGGAGCAGAAAGGAGGCTACATCGCGCGCTGTAGCCGCTGGAGGGCGGCAGTTTCGGCGTATCGCGTAAGGTGGTCTACAGCGACGATGGCCCAGTGGTTACCAGCCGAAGTCAGAGGGAGTGGCCGATACAAATCGATGCCAACGCGCCCAAACGGCCGATCAGGGCAAGGTAAAGGTTGCAGACCTGCTGGTGACTGGTGCGTTGAAGTTTTGCGGCGCTGACAATCGATGCAGGAGCGAACGAACTTCTGCACGTAGCGGTACATGCCTCGCCAAAAGTACCGTTGGCGAATGCGGTGGTATGTTTTCGATACCCAGAGTGCGCACACTGCGGATCAGCGTGGAACGATTCGCATATTTCAGAACGCAGACTGCGGGGTATTACTAGTAGCCACTGGCGGCCGTCGGCGTTGTAATTGCGTCGGTGGAGGAGGTCGTCGCGAATGGCGAAATGGTGGGCTTGACGACGCAACGCGCGAGTGGATGGTGTTGCCGAAGGATCAGTCAGCAAGTCTAGCAGTGAAGCGATCCATTGATCCTTGCGCTGTTCGGTAGCGATAGTGTGAACGTCGATGGAAGAAAGGGCATTGTGAGACACTGAGCTGTGGGTGTTGTCGTCAGGCAAGGGGGAGCGCGATATATATATATATTGTCAATCTTCAGATATGTAGATGATTTTATTGTGCTCATTGACTGCCCTGTGGAACTTTTCCAGCGTGAATGCGATGACATCGTATTGATTATGGGTAAATGTTTTCAACCCCTTTTTTGACTGTCGAAACGCCTGTTGATGGAACCCTAAGGATCCTAGATGTATCTCTTTAGGGGCGTAGCTCCTCTTAGACTAACCTTGTTTCATGTCAGGCGTAACCGGCAGTATCTCCCGAACAGTACAATAGATGGCGCTGTCTCATAGAAGTAGATACAAACTGCAGTTCACTGATGATATTGTCACGGGGTCGTGACGTGGACGAAGACAGCAGTCGGCGTTTTCAAGATGAAACTGTTTATTTGGCCGAACTTGTGAACGGAAACGGAAAGTTAATTTACTGCAATACACACGGTATGCACTGATAGCGGCGAACAGAGCGTCGACCGTCGATCGACTAGCGGTCAAGCGCGTCGGCTTTTATACAGGCGCTATCGCACTTTCCAGCGATATCGCTGGTGGCGGCGTTATCTCTCGACAAAGCTGGAACATTCGCGTGCGGTGCGCAATCTTAACAAAACGATCTACTACAATCGCGAAGCTTCTCGAACACTGCTTCGCGGACAGCGTCGAGCGTTGATAACCGTCCTTGCTGGTCAAACCCGAATACATCAAAATAAAACAAGAAGTGGGCGTGGCATTGCCCCCTCTGAAAAAGCATCGTCTCAATGCTTGTGAAAGAACAAAGAGAAAATAAATAACTGCATAGAGCAATATATTACAATAACAAAGGAAAAAGTAGAGTCCCCAGGTTCGCTAACGCGCAAAAAACGGCTTAAGGCGCACGACATAGACGACTTCAGGTCGAGCGCGGCGTCGCTGGGAGTTCGTAATGCCGTCCGGGATAACCTCGTAGTCAAGAGCGCCGAGACGTCGAAAAACCTTGTATGGCCCAAAAGTATCGCTGAAGGAGTTTTTCGCTAAGCCCGCGTCAGCGTATCGGCATCCACACCCAAACACGGTGGCCGGGCTGGTATTCCACGAAGCGTCTTCGAAGATTGTAGCGACGGCTGTCGGTGTGCTGCTGGGTCTTGATGCGCAGGCGGGCGAGCTGTCGACCTTCTTCGGCACGTTGTAAGTAAGCGGCGGCGTCGAGATTTTTTTCGTCGGTGACGTTGGGTAGCATGGCGTCGAGCGTCGTCGCCGGGCTCCTTCCGTAGACCAACTTGTACGGCGTCATCTGCGTTGTTTCTTGGACGGCCGTGTTGTAAGCGACGGTCACGTACGGAAGGACGGCGTCCCACGTCTTGTGCTCAACGTCGACGTACATACATGGCTAGCATGTCAGCGATGGTCTTATTTAGGCGTTCGGTGAGGCCATTGGTCTGCGGGTGGTAGCCGGTGGTGCGGCGGTGGCTCGTCTCGCTGTATTTGAAGATCGCCTGAGTTAGGTCCGCAATAAAGGCGGTACGTCTGTCAGTGATGAGGACCTCTGGGGCGCCATGACGCAAGACGATATTCTCCATGAAGAACTTGGCTATCTTCAAAATTGGCTAGCGCGAAAATCGACAAGGACTAAGAAGGAACACTGAAGTACAGGACAGGCGCTTCAGTGTTCCTTCTTAGTCCTTGTCGATTTTCGCGCTAGCCAATTTTGAAGATTATGAACCAACTAGCCCAACAACGTATACTCTTAAGAACTTGGCTACTTCGGCGGCACTGTTGTTCATTTGTTGGCACTGTTGTTCATTCATTTCTTGCCGGAAATCGACGTCGGGAACGGCCCCAGTAGGTCCATCCCGATTTGCTGGAACGGCCGGTGAGGTGGTTCGACTGGCTGCAGAAGTCCCGCTGGCCTAGTCGGCGGTGTCTTCCGTCGCTGGCAATCTCGGCAAGTCTTAAGGTAGTGGGCGACGTCGGCAGCAAGGCGTGGCCACTAGTATTTTCACTGTATTCTGGCGAGCGTGCGGGAAACACCGAGGTGTCCAGCCGTCGGGTCGTCGTGTAGGGCCTGGAGGATTTCTGGTCGCAATGATGAGGGAACGACGAGAAGGTAGTCGGTTCGAAGTGGCGAGAAGTTCTTCAGGAGAACGCCGTTCTGTAAGAAAAACGACGGCAGTCCTCGCTTGAATACCTTCGGAACAACGGCGGTTTTGCACTCGAGGTACTCCATAAGGCCCCCCAGTTCCGCGTCGGCTCATTGCCTTTCGGCGAAGTCGTCAGCACTTACAGTTCCGAGGAAGCAGTCATCGTCGTCGTCTTGCTCCGGCGCATCGACGGGGGCACGCGAGAGGCAGTCGGTGTCAGAGTATTTTCGTCTGGACTTGTGCACGACGGTAATGTCGAACTCTTGAAGCCTCAGGCTCCATCGTGCGAGACGACCTGAAGGGTCCTTCAAGTTAGCTAGCCAACATAAGGGGTGATGGTCACTGACAACTTTGAAAGGCCTGCCATACAGGTAGGGGCGAAACTTTGACATAGCCCAGAGGATGGCAAGGCATTCCTTTTCTTTTGTCGAATAGTTGGCTTCCGCCTTGGACAGTGACCGGAAAGCATAACTGATAACCCTTTCAAGCCCGTCAGTCTTTTCACAAGGACGGCCCCGAGTCCTACGCTGCTTGCGTCGGTGTGTATTTCTGTATCGGCGCAATCGTCGAAATGCGGAAGTATGAGTGGCGTCTTCAGGCGCCGTTTAGGTTCTCGAAATGCTTGCACTTGCGCGGTTTCCACCCTGAATTCCGCGTTAGTCTTCGTGAGAAGCGTCAGTGGTTCGGCGATCCCTGAAAAATTTTTGACGAAGCGTCTGTAATAGGCGCATAAGCCGAGAAATCGGCGCACGGCCTTCTTGTCGGTGGGTGGCGCGAAGTCGGCGATGGCAGCTGTTTTCCGCGGGTCTGGGTGCAATCCAGACTTGCTGATCACATGACCAGAAACAAGAGCTTGTCGTACGCGAATCAGCACCTTTCTGGCTTCAGGGTCAGTCCAGAGGTCTTGATTGCTTGAAGTACTGCCTCAAGCTGCCGGAGATGCTCGTCGAAGGTCGAGGAAAACACGACGACGTCGTCCAAATACACAAGGCACGTCTGCCACTTCAATCCGGCCAGTACGGTGTCTATGACGCGCTGGAACATCGCAGGTGCCGAGCAAAGACCGAAAGGCATGACCTTAAATTCAAAGAGGCCGTCGGCTGTTATAAAAGCGGTCTTTTCTCGGTCTCTTTCGTGTACTCCCAAGCAACCACGGATATCCGCTCAGTATCCATGCAAGAGCCCAACGTCCAGTGCCAGTGTGGGACATTCATTGGATGTACAATAGAGATACCATAGTGGATATCCATTTTTGGAGTTGTGACGTACAGACAAGTTATAATCGATTATAGATCTTCAAAGGATATTCATGTACGACTTTGTGAAGGAGTCCACAAATGAACGTGTGTTCACTACATAAGCTGAAACAGCAGATTTCTTGCACATGGCAATGCGCATCGTCACAGGTCATAACCAGAACATTATTTACAGTGGAACCCCGATTATACGACTTTGAGGGGTCCACGCAAAACCGTCGTATAATACGCGTGTCGTATAATCGAAAAACTAAGAATATAGGCAGTGGCAATCAGCCTTGGCTAGAAAAGGGGAACATACCACTTGAATAAGCCCACGACACGACCCTGTGCTTTTCCAAGGAAGGTAGATTAAATTATTTTTGAAAATGGCAGCGAACGGCAGCATTACTTAGTTGAATGAGGTATGAGCGAATGAGCATCCTCAACTTCAAAAAATTGAATCCAGTGCGCATCTTTCTCCCTATAAATTGAGTTCGAAAGTTGCCTGTGCGTGAAAACTAAACCGAAACCGCGTTGACAACAGCCTCCCGTCAAGGGAGTCAGACACAGTGTCATCGCCATCACATAATGGCGACAGAGCACGCGTTTGCGTAGAATGCTTTCGTGCTTGACTGAGCTGTGTGCATCGTATTTGTGCCCCTGTGAAGTGCAACTAGTGATGTCCCGCTGTTATTATGAACGTTCATGTCAAGCGAAAGCTATTTTGCACGGTGAAAATAGCTGCGTCGCGTCCTTTTGCGTGCTCAAGACCTGTGACTGCGAGTGCCGCAAACAAGGGCAGGAGACCAGCTGTATGTCGACCAGGAAAAGTTTCCACTAACCGAAAACGTAAAAATATCTGGATCTCAATGACCGGTCAGCTGAAGCTACTCATTGTGGAGAGTTCTCGGGCGGAATCAAAAAGTCGTCGTAAGATACGGGGTCGTTGTAAAATTGTGTCGTATAACGAAGGTTTTTAATACGTTATTTCTATGGGGATTTTGCCGGGACCAAACCAATTCGTCCTGAAATGCGCGTCGTCCCAAATCCGGGGGACGCATAATCGAGAATCCACTGCTAGGTTTAGAACCCAGAAGCATCATTGAGGTACCACGTACAATAAAATATTTTCATGTATACCCCTTACTAATCTAAATATAATATTGACTTGTTCGCTTGATTGTTCTATTATACTGTTACGTGAATGACGACTCGGTAGACGGTAGTCCCCAGACTATTTACACGATATATTTACAGTAGCGGTTGCAGCAATGACCGGTTCAGCTCAGAGCCCGTGCGGAGAGAGATCTTCCTTCGTCCGGCGCACAGGCGCATGGTTCGAGGGGCTGGGAATGTGCATGTAGCAATATGACCTAATTGCCAGCAAACAGTTTAGTTGTGTAACTGCACATATGGCAGCCCAAATGACTGAAATAAAAACTAGTATATGCATTCTCTGCTGGCCGTCTACTTCATTTAAAAACCCTGTACAACATTACTGAAGACCCATGAAAATGTCACAGCCTTGCGTTTACACGCAATGCCTGTGCATTGTTTTGAATTGTATTTATCTTTATATATATATATATATATATATATATATATATATATATATATATATATATATATATGTATATAATTTACTTGCCTGAGTGCACTTGTGTATCAAATGCATTCCTTGGTGAGTCGCTCTGGGCCCGCACCCTTATGCTTTCCATCACACCTAGGCATTGTTCAGCGCTCACAGGTTGAAACTGTGCAATTGAAAGCTAAGTTATGAATGCAATTTCATTTCTAGCATCTTCAGTTCGTGTCGTATTGGTGTAAATTCAACTTTAACCGTCATATCAGAGGCAATATTACTTTTGGCAGCTGCATTTGTGGCAACATAACGCACTTAACTCGAGCAATTGTGCATACGAGTCGTTATTCTGACGCAGACACTTGGGCTAGTTGGTGATAACTTGGGTATCTGAACAAATGTAAAGGAATGCTCGAGTAAGGAACAGACACGTAGACGGCCTTCCTGTGTACGTGTTGCTTTGTGCTTGTTGTTTTAATCTGTGAGCACTGTACATTCAGGCACAACATACGTATAAGGTCCATAATATGCCCACGACAGGATCCCGTTCTGGATATCCTGTGAATCTGCAAAAATGTTTTTAGGGGCGAAGCTCCTTAAGGCGGCACCCGTTCGTCCCTCGTCGTGGTCGTAGTAGTGAGTAACAAGTCTTACGCTTTGACCTCCAAGGTGGTGCCGGTGGGAGATTTCTCCTGTGCGTTGTTGAACAATAAAAAATTCGCAGCGTGCGCGTTAACTAAAAGCCGAATTCTTCTGTCTCTCATTCCCCATTAGCAGCCATTGGCATGTTCCAGTAGGAAACGTTAGTAGAAGTAGAAGTGTAAGTGTTAGCTAAAAGCCGACTTCTTCTGTCTCTCATTGCCATTAGCAGCCATTGTTTACCTCCAAGGTAGTGCCTGGTGAGATTTCTCCTGTGCGTGATTAAACAATAAAAATTTTGTTCAAAACACCGTTGATTGATGAAATAAACCAACGAAAGACGCCAGATGTTTTGTAAAAGCAGAACGAAAGAACGCCAGATGTTTTTCTTAAAGTGTAGTATTAGTAGTTGCATGTAGCCACCTCGCGCGATCGTCAACGGGCGAGGTGGACCGGCAACGGCGCGAGGACCCTGCCGTACGACAGTTAAATCACACTAAAAGACATACTTTGCGGGCGATACACTCTAGTGAGCTTTTAACTTTTCGTCTTAATGTACATGATAAAGAAATTATTTCTACGAAAAACGCAAGGCACACCTTGAGCAATATGTTTGGTTTTGGGACGCTAAATGGAACCATGAGGCGATGCGAAGCCGGAGCACTTGCACGATCGCGTTCCGTTGGCTTTCGTTGGGCATGCTACCGACCTCGCGTCGTGGAACGCGCGTCCTGTCTTCCCTCTAGCCTTGCCTTTAATTCGCACAGGGCGAGCGGGGAATGCGGTCGCTCTTGGCGCTCTTTCGCTCGGGAGCGGACTTCTTCCTTGCATTTCACCGATCACAAGTGATAATGAAGGGACCACGTAAACCAACAGTACAATAAAAGTTTGATGTTTAATATATACACGATGTTTCACACTCTTTATATTATGTACTGGGCGCAATTCACGGAAGAGTTTCACGGAAGAGTTTCACGGTTTACAGATGATTCCCTCCGTAGCTTCGCCCCACTCATCATGATTCACCCCGTGGATATGCTGTGATTTTTTTTCAACATCTGTTGGACCTCCGATTGAGCTCCAGCGGAGATTTACGGATCTCCACCGGATATCCATTACATCCGAAACGGATATATATAGGATTCCTGAGGGATATCTGTGGTTGCTTGGGCTTCCATCTGCCAATAGCCGGTCTTGAGGTCCATCGACGAAAAGTACGTCGCGTTGTGAAGTCGATCCAGGGTGTCGTCTATCCGTGGGAGGGAGTACACGTCCTTCTTGGTGATTTTGTTCAGGCGCCAATAATCAACGCAGAAGCGCAGTGTCCCGTCCTTCTTCTTCACTAACACCACGGGTGACGCCTACGGACTCTTGAACGGCTGGTTGATGTTTCGCGTAGCATCTCGTCGACTTGTTTCTTTATCGCGTCGCGCTCTCGAGTCGAAACTCTGTAGGCGCTCTGACGGAGTGGTCGAGAATTGTCTTCTGTTATAACGCGGTGTTGAGCAAGGGGCGTTTGTCGGACCCGCGATGACGACGAGAAACAATCCTTGTATTGCAGGAGCAGGGTTTTGAGCTGGTCTTGCTTGACCTTCGGAAGGGATTCATTTTTTCAATCGGGGACAGCGCAACACACGAGGACAAAAGAGAAGGAAACGGACAACACGGCGCTGACTAGCAACTGATATTTTATTGAAAAAGGGTGAAACATATATGTACAAATTGCATTCAACTCGACATGCGCAGAACGAGAGATGC
Organism: Rhipicephalus sanguineus; assembly: GCF_013339695.2. Classification (NCBI taxonomy): domain Eukaryota; kingdom Metazoa; phylum Arthropoda; class Arachnida; order Ixodida; family Ixodidae; genus Rhipicephalus; species Rhipicephalus sanguineus. The sequence continues at coordinate 237,246,160 of NC_051177.1, read as the reverse complement.
ATCAAGGAAGCGTAGTTAAAAAAATCGAGATAATCAAGAGTGGCACAGGTAACCAAATTCTTTCTCATGGAGTGCGACTGATGGTTCACTTATACACGCGCCATCCCTAATCGTTATATGTTAGGACTCAGCGATTTCTCTTGTCAATTGATTGGGATGCTTAAAAATGATGGTGGTCTTCTTAAAAAAGGGATAACAACCGCATGACCTGCAATGCTCCGGTAGATGAAGACCAACTGGCCCAACTTACCGTTTTGCTACCTTCGGAAGACTCGGGTTGACGTCAAAATTCGGTTCGGGACTTCTGTTTGTCGAAGCAGGTTCGGCAGCATTGAAGAGGGCGAAAGCATCGCTGGCGGCTACACATTCGTCGATGTAGGCAACCGATGTTGGGGGGCCTATATTCGTGGCTGAAGTTTGTCAGCACTACCTTTGCTTTACCGCCACGCAGCTCGGCTATACCTCATGCGACGCAAATTTGACGGTTCAGGAGTAGGTGCTGATCGCCCTCGATGACGCCTTCAAGGTTCGCAGATTTTTCGGTGCCGACGGAAATAATGACGGTGGAGCGCGGCAGACCGGTCACCTGCTCATCTATCACATTCAATGCGTGGTTTCCTGGCGTCGCGTGGGGCGGGAGCGCTTTTAGGGGCGAAGCTCCTTAAAGCGACACCCGTTCGTCCCTCGTAGTCGTAGTGCGTAACCAGTCGTAAGGTTAGTACCAGATCTTGACCTCCAACGTGGTGCCGGTGGGAGATTTTTCCTGTGCGTTGTTGAAGAATAAAAAATTCGCAGCGTGCGCGTTAACTAAAAGCCGAATTCTTCTGTCTCTTATTCCCCATTAGCAGCCATTGGCATGTTCCAGTAGGAAACGTTAGGAGAAGTAGAAGTGTAAGTGTTAGCTAAAAGCCGACTTCTTCTGTCTCTCATTCCCATTAGCAGCCATTGTTTACCTCCAAGGTAGTGCCTAGTGAGATTTCTCCTGTGCGTGATTAAACAATAAAAATTTTGTTCAAAACGCCGTTGATTGATGAAGTAAACCAACGAAAGACGCCAGATGTTTTCTAAAAGCAAAACGAAAAGACGCCAGATGTTTCTAAAGCAAAACGAAAAGACGCCAGCTGCTTAACGAAAGACGCCAGATGTTTTCTAAAGCAATGGTTTTCTAAACGATGAAAATTCACAGCGTACATGTAAAATTAAAGTGAGCTGCAAGTCGTCATAACTCTCATCGAACATTTAGTATAAACGCACCCGATCTCACGTCGGTGATGATGTACTGGGCAGAATTCACGGAAGATTCACGGTTTACCGATGAACCTCCGCAGCTGCGCCCACTCATCATCATTCACTCCGTGGATATGCTGTGATTTTTTTCTGAGGTTAGTGTTATCGACTCAGACCTCAGGTCGATGACGACGCCGTGGTCACTTAGGAAGTCCATTCTAAGTATCACATCCCTGGAGCAGTTTTGTAGGATTACAAAGCTCGCAGGATAACTCCGGTTATTGATGGTGACTCTCGCCGTGCAGACACCAATCGGCGTTATCAGATGGCCTCCAGCGGTCGGGATCTTGGGCCCTTCCCAAGCAGTCCTAACTTTCTTCAACTTTGCTGCGAACGGACCATTGATGACGGAATAGTCGGCTCCAGTATCGACGAGAGCGGTGACGTTGTGGCCGTCGATCAGAACGTCGATGTCGCTAGTCCTCCGTCTTGCGTTGCGGTAACGTCGCGGCGTCTGGTCACGGCTACGTCGGTTTGCACCGCTGCTTCCGCGTTGCGTCGTCAGGTCTGCTTCCGGTCGCAAAGTTTCGTCTTCAAGACATAGTTCGGCGTGCGGCGGGGGCTCGGAACTTCGTCGCGGCGTCGTCGTCGACGGCCAAGGATATTCAGCATTTCGTCGTTCAGCAACCGCACCTCCATGGGTTGCTGCCCTTAGTGTACTGCCGGTGGTGCGGTGACTTCTAGCGGCCGGGCGATGGCGAGCGGGAAGGGTGTTGTCATGTGTAAATAGCGCGAAAACGTCGGCGTGGACCACCGAGTACGGAGGGAAGAAAAAACATGGTTGGTCCCTCTGTCATAGGAATCGGTATAGGCGTGCGCACAGGGGGGGCAGGGGGGGGGGCGCCCCCCTAATCACCTAAGAGGGGGGGGGGCGCAAAATCTGCCCCGTACATTGACCCTTCTAGTCACCTAAGAGGGGGGTGGGGCGCAAAATCTGCCCATACATTGACTTAGTAGGGTGCGGGGAAGCTACGATGAACCTTTGCCCCCCCTGATGGGGAACCCTGCGCACGCCTATAGGAATCGGTATAACACGAAAGTAAAACGTGTCTTCACAGACGTTGTTGAGCGTTTGTTGTTTATTGTTTCGCCCCCAGGGCGAAGGAATGAATGTTAAAGCAATAAGTTGTAATGTCACGCGAAGAACTGCAAGCAGCTCGAAACTTCCAACGCGTTGCTCAAGCAGAAAGGACGCACGGAACGAACATACACAGGATGAGTGCGATCTAACAACTGTCAAAGCTCGACAGTTAAAGCGCGCTGGTGAAATGCAAGGAGAACGCACGAAACGAACGCACAGGTATACACAGGATGAGCGCGAACTGTCACAGTTGTAACTTATTTGTTTGTGAGCAGCGCGCTCCTTTCGCAAAAGCGGCCGCTGCAGTGAGAGAAATGACCTTCGTGCTCTGTAACTTAAACGCAAACTTGCGGTGAGAGCGCAAGACGCACAAGATAAGCGTGCGCGCAGGAGCGACCACGCCCTGTAGAAGCACACGCTCATCTCAACGCGGGGGGCGACGACATTTAAAGCGCGCTCTTCGAGCCCTTCGCGCCATCTCCATAGTGATAACGAAAACACGCTGATGTACCCTGATCTCTGAGTACCACCACTGGCAAATGGTGTATATAAATAGCATGCCGTTAGTATGACGAAGAACGTGCCGTTTGTGGCGGAGTCGTTTCGCGCTGCGCGCTGGGGATCGAGAGGTCGTAAGTTCGATTCCAGGTGAGGGAACTTTTTCTTCTAGTTTTTTCTTTGCCATATGTTAGTCTTTATATTTTACAACGTCATATCCGTGACGGAAATGCGTCAGTGGAGCCGTGGTGGACCCCGGCATAAAACACTTTCGTGTTAAAAGAAGAGCTCGGTGGCACGGTGGCACGAGGCGCGCTCGCAGTGTTCGGGCCAGGGCGGTACAATTCTGAGCTCGGACGAGCGGGACGTCCTGCCGGCCGAGACGCGTGGGCACGGAGGACCACGGAGCCGGGCGAGGTCCAGGGTGGCCAAGGATCCAGGTGCCCGGGGTGTAGTTGCTGACTGCATCGAGGGTCGCCGAGCGGTGCCGAGCCGTACCGAGCGCCGCGCCAGACTCGGACGTGGGCCGCGAGCCCATGAGCTGTGTACCCGAGCTGTACCTGGGGTGCCTGGCCAAGGCGTGGAACGCCGGTGAATGAGCTGCCGCGCCGCAGCTTTGGCGAGCAGCATTCCAGCACAGCGCAGACGGTGCTGTGCTGGCCAGAACCCGCCCGTGGAACCGCTGCGCTCGGGTGGTGATCAGTACATCGGAAACAAGGTCCGAGGTCGCGCTGGTCCCGGCATCTCCTAGACGCCGCCACCGCTGCTCGAAAGCCGTGAGACTACGGGACTCTTCCTCCTCGTGGGCTGGGTGGTCGTCCCGACAGCACCGACACCACCGACTTTTCATATCCTTATATTTTGTACATGTTTAAATACGTCTCCCTGTCTGCTTCCTGCGCCGCTGCACAATAGGGGAAGTGCTCGAACCGTCCTAAACATCACAGTTGTCGTTCTTGCCACTGTGTTCCGGTGAGGTAGTCGTCGATGTCGCGAGGCCATTCGCCTGGCTGCGGGCGCGGCGCGTTGACGGCGAATCCGCGTAGCCCCATCTGTCGGTACTGGCAGCGGCGGTACGTGTGGCCGGCCTCCCCTCAGTGGTAGCAGAACGGGCGGTTGTCGGGGGCACGCCAGACATCGGTCTTCCTCGCGGTGTAGCGCTGGCCGACAGGTGGACGGTAGGGCGTTGGTGGCGGCGCCTGCGTCTGGCGACGGTACTGCGGCGGTGTGGCGTCTTGGCGTGGACGTGGAGGAGGAGCATGACGGCGGGCTGCAGCAGCATAGCTCATATATAGCTTGCGGCTGCGGCTCTGCTAGCTGAGGCACGCCGAGTGAATGCTGGATCTCCTTGCGCACGACGTCGGTGATGGAATCTACGTGAGGGTGCGGCGAAGGCAGAATTTTTTGCAGCTCCTCTTGCACGATTGCTCGAATTGTCTCGCGCAGGTCGGCGGATCCTAATGCTTGAATGTCGGCGTAGCTTGTGGCCGAGAAGCTGCGGTTGTATTGCCGCGTTCGCATCTCAAGCGTTTTCTCGATTGTGGAAGCCTCCGAAACAAATTCAGCGACTGTCTTCGGTGGGTTTCTTATCAATCCAGCGAAGAGTTCCTGTTTGACACTCCGCATGAGGAACCTCACTATCTTCTCATCGGGCATACTTGGGTCGGCGTGTCGAACCAGGCGATTAATCTCTTCTGTATTGATGGCAATATTTTCATTGGACAGCTGCACACGGGTCTCCAGCATAGCCGCGGCCCGTTTCTTGCGGACCACGCTCCTGAACGTGCTTAGGAATGTCGTCCGAAAGAGATCCCATGTTTGTCGGGCTGATTCTCGGTTCTCGAACCACGTCCTCGCGGCGTCTTCTATAGGTAGAAGTATACGTGGCGCAGCTTGTCCTCGCAGTTAAATGTGGAGACCCTTTCGAAGGTCTCGAGCTAAGTCTCAGGGCCTTCACATGGCGAACCACGGAAGGTCGGCGGCTGCCTGGGTGGCTGCATCACGATCGCCGTAGGGGACACTGTGGCAGTCATCGTCCCTGTTGTCTTCGTTCCCGTGGCTTTTGGCTTGCCCGGTAGGAGTCCGTATTCTGGTGGGAGGCCTTGCTGTCAACGCCTGGCTCGCTGGTCAGCGGTGGCGCCGGAGTCCCCTTGACGGTGTGGGCTTGGCTCACGGTAGGAGGGGGGGGGTGTTCGGTACATGGACGGGGAAGCACCTCCACCAGTGTCACGTGGTCGTGACGTCGACGAAGACAGCAGTCGGCGTTTTCAGGATGAAACTGTGTATTTGGCCGAACTTGTGGCCGGGAAGCGGAAAATTAATTTACAGCAATACACACGGTATGCACCGATAGCGGCGAACAGAGCGTCGAACATCGATCAACTGACTAGCGGTCAAGCCCGTCGCCTTTTATAGAGGCGCTATCGAACTTTCCAGCGATATCGCTGGTGGCGGCGTTATCTCTCGACAAAGATGGAACATTCGCGTGCGGCGCGCAATCTTAACAAAACGATCTACTACAATCGCGAAGTTTCTCGAACACTGCTTCGCGGACAGCGTCGAGCGTTGATAACCGTCCTTGCTCGTCAAACCGGAATACATCAAAATAAAACAAGAAGTGGGCGTGGCAATATATATGTATATATATTGTGGCGAATCCTTGCTACTCTTTAACAGTTGCACTCTCCAGCGGTTTCTAGTAGGTCGTCCTCTTCTGAACGCCGCTCGCGCTCAGAGTCCGTGCTTTTGCCTTGACTGTCACCGATGCGGCCACGCTCTGTCGCACGAGAGCAGGAAAAGTAGTCGTCGCAGTCCATGAGGCAAGGGCTGCCACACTATCGAACTGTAAGAGCCCTCAGCGAAGTCCATCGAATGTCATAGACGTCTTTGTGGATGGTGTTAGCCGCTTGCTCCGAAAAGTGACGACGCCACTTTCTGGGATGTCCCTCCGTACCGCCAGCTCCCAGAGTATTAGGCCCATAGCAGTATGTACTGCTCGCGTCGTCATTCAGGACGTTCTGTACGACGTCGAGTTCATCATAATTGCTGCATGCTCCCGCGACGTCATCCTGGGATGAGATTTTCTCTCCCGCCACGACGCCTAATTCACTGCTCACCAGCCGCCATCGAGCTCTCACCGTTCTCACATTTGGCGCCGGCAGACAGTCCATCGGCATTGACCAAGATCCTCGTCAAAGACGATACCAAGGTGCCTCCAAACTCGTCGACGGCAGTGCCTTTTTACTGCGCCGGTCCCTGCGACACCATTGCACTCGTTTCGCCATCTGACCGCGTTTGCACTAGGAAAGCGTTGCTGGTATCTTCCACGACCGTACAAGTCACTCAGGGTAGCACCCCTATTTTTGTTACCAGCCCATCCCCGCACATTGTTACGCTGGTGCGAGGGGAATGTCTCGGCAGAGTGGAGCCCCTCGAAGACGCTCCCGATGACTCACACTGTACCAGTTCCCGTACCATCAGTGCTGCTTCCACGTCTGATTCATCACCCACTGATGTATTTGGTCCCTCCATTGCCGACTACCTTACGTCATCATCATGCCTATATGGCTAGCTAGCGCACTTTCAACGGGGACAAAAGAAACAGAAAGGACACGACACTCGCTGCACTCGCAACTGAATTTATTTAAGGAAAAATACTTCAATATATATGCACCCAAGCTACCCCGATCGACACAGAAATGAACCAACCCTCAATATCACCTGATTAAAGACAAAATTTTGCTGAAAGAAATTCAGTTGCGAGTGTAGCGAGTGTCGTGTCCTTTCTGTTTCTTTTGTCCCCGTTGAAAGTGCGCTACCTAACCATATAGGCATAATGATCAGTCACCAACTAGTCCAGCTCTCAACCTTATTACCTTACGTCAGTTCAGCGTTCCCAGCTTCTGTGCCTGTTAGAAGAATTTCGTTCTTCTTTCGATATCGGGCAAACTTCTCTCGGCTGCACGTCCGCTGTTACGCATCGCATCGACACTGGCGCCCAACCAGCACTGCGGCAACGTCTATATCGCGTGTCTCCTACAGAACGCCGGGTAATTATTGAGCAACTCGATGATATGCTTCGACGCGATGTTATTCGGCCCTCTGACAGCCCATGGGCGTCTCCTGTTCTCGTTGCCAAGAAGGACGGTTCTGTGCGGTTCTGTGTGGACTACCGACGGCTCAACAAGATCACTCGGAAGGATGTTTATCCACTGCCGCGAATCGACGACGCAGTTGACAGCCTCCAAGGAGCAGAATACTTTTCATCTCTCGATTTGCGCTCGGGGTACTGGCAAGTACCCATGGCTGATGACGCTCGACCGAAGACAGCCTTTGTCACGCCCGACGGCTTGTACCAGTTCAACGTCATGCCGTTTGGTCTGTGTAATGCGCCCGCGACCTTCGAGCGCATGATGGACACCGTTCTGCGCAACTTGAAATGGCACACGTGCTTGTGTTACCTGTACGACGTCGTCGTTTTCACTCCGGACTTCTCAACGCATCTTCAACGTCTGCTGCACGTTTTGACGCGTTTGAGCAACGCCAGCCTCCAACTGAATCTGAAGAAGTGCCGATTTGCAGCACGGCAGCTGACAATCCTAGGCTACGTCGTGTCCAAGGACGGAATCCTTCCCGATCCGGCCAAGCTTCGGCCGTGGCTGAATTTCCCAAATCTACGTCCGTCAAAGAGCTGCGCAGTTTCGTAGGACTGTGCTCATATCTTCGACGCTTCATACGCAACTTTGCCACCATCATATCGCCGCGGACGAAGCTCCTTGGAAGAAAGGGCCCCTAAATTCGTGGTCGTCCTGAGTGCGACGACGCGTTAGCAAAGCTCCGTCATATGTTGACGTCTCCTCCCATACTACGCCACTCCGGACTTTTCCACGGACTTCTCCCCGGACTTCTTCACTACCCTATGGCCCCAACGGAGGTACACACGGATGGAAGCGGTGCAGGCCTCGGCGCTGTTCTTGCGCAGCGCAAACCAGGGTTCCCCGAATATGTCGTCGCATACGCGAGTCGTACGCTTACTAGAGCCGAGATAAATTACACCGTCACGGAAAAAGAGTACGTTGACCCATTTGATGTCGTCACCGACCATCATGCATTAAGATGGCTGTCGTCATTGAAGGATCCCTCGGGTCGTCTCGCCCGCTGGGCACTGCGCCAGCAAGACTACGACATCCGCGTACTGTGCTGCAACAGACGCCAGCATGCTGACGCCGACGCCCTCTCGCGCTCCCCCTTGCCTGACGAGAATGCCTCCTGCTCAGTATCTAACATTGCTGTTTCTTCCACCGACAAGTAAACATATTTGTAGCGCAAATTTTTTGCGCTACAAATATGTTTACTAGTGATTCAAACCAACTAGCCCGCATCACCGCCTTGACTCTTCCACCGACGTTCACACCATCGCTACCGAACAGCGCAAGGACAAATTGATCGCCTCGCTGATAGACTTGCTCACTGATCCGTCGGCAACACCAACCACTCGCGCGTTGCGTCGTCAAGCCCACCATTTCGCCAAACCTGCAAGTTGCCTAGCTTCTTCCGCGCGTTGCGTATAAACACATCGGCGTCGGTGTCAGTGTCGTCACATTCGTGCGGTAGCATCGCGTCCAGCATAGTCCGCACCTCCCGTCCGTGAACGAGGCTGAACGGAGTCATGCGAGTCGTTTCTTGCTTGGCCGTGTTGTACGCAAACGTGATATAAGGCAAGATTTCGTCCCAATTTTTATGTTCAACGTCAACGTACATTGAAAGCATGTCTTCAATCGTTTTGTTTAGACGCTCTGTTAGCCCGTTTGTTTGCGGGTGGTAGGCTGTGGTTTTACGATGAGTTGTTCCACTCAGCGTCAAGACGTGATCCAAAAGAGCTGCCTTAAATGCGGTTCCTCTGTCTGTGATCACGACAGTTGGTGCACCATGCCTCAGTACAACGTTCTCGAAAGAAATCGTGCAACCTCCACTGCTGTGTTTCTCTGAATGGCCTTTGTTTCAGCATAACGGGTAAGGTAGTCGGTCGCGACGATAACCCAGCGGTTTCCTGCACTTGAAGCTGGAAGTGGCCCCAAAATATTCATTCCAATTTGGTCAAACGGTGTTCGTGGGACCTGAACGGGTTGCAGGAGGCCAGCTGGCTTAGTCGGGGTGACTTGCGTCGCTGGCAGTCGAGGCAAGTACGAACGTGGTGCTTCACGGATGTGGTGAGTCGTGGCCAGTAGTACCTTTGCTGTACTCTGGCCAATGTTCGCGTGTAGCCTAAGTGGCCAGAAGTCAGCTCTTTGTGGCATGCTTGAAGTGCTTCGGTATGAAGTGATGCCGCGATGACGAGCAAATAGGTGGATCCGGTCGATGAAAAGTTTCTTTTGTAGGGTACTCTGTCTCGCAAACAAAACGATGACAATATTCTTGCGAAAACCCTGGGTTGTCTCTGAGATCTTCCGTCTAAGTAATTAATTAGACCAAGCAACTCAGGGTCGTCACGTTGCTGCTGCGCAATGGCGGACGTGTCGAGAACACCAAGGAATGCTGTTTCCTCCTCGTCGGGTAGAGCAGCCGACTCAATCGGTGACCGGGACAGACAGTCAGCGTCCATATGTCGCTTCCCCGACTTGTGTACGACCATCATATCGAACTCTTGGAGATGCAGACTCCAACGCGCCAATCGCACGGTAGGATCTTTAAGATTTGTCAACCAGCACAAAGAATGATGGTCGTTAATAACTTTGAAGGGGCGGCCATACAAATACGGGCGAAATTTCGTAACCGCCCATACCACGGCGAGGCATTCTTTCTCAGTCCTGGAGTAATTAGCCTCTGTGCGTGTTAGCGTTCTGCTTGCATAGGCGATCACTCTTTCCGCGTCCTCCTGCCGTTGCACAAGCACAGCTCCCAGTCCTACATTGCTGGCATCAGTGTGAAGCATCATAGGGGCTCCCTCGTCAAAGTGTGCAAGCACCGGAGGCGTTTGTAGATGCTGGCGCAGATCATTAAAAGCAGCTTCCTGCTCCTCCCTCCACTCAAAGGCAACGTCTTCTCTTGTGAGACGAGTTAATGGTGGCGCAATGCGTGCGAAGTCCGCGATGAACCGCCGATAATAGGCACAGAGGCCCAGAAAGCGCCTGACAGCCTTATCGGACGGCACAGGGAACTGTGCTACGGCTGTAATTTTTTCAGGATCTGGACGAACGCCTTCGTGACTGACGACATGACCAAGGAATTGCAGTTCTTCAAAGCAAAAGTGGCACTTCTCTGGTTTCAATGTTAGACCCGCGGACCGTATTGCTCGTAAAACCACTCTAAGCCTTCAATGTGCTCGTTAAATGTTGCGGGAAAACACTATGACATCGTCAAGATAGACTAAGCAGGTTTTCCATTTCAGAAAGCATGGTATCCATGAGCCTTTGAAAGGTAGCAGGCGCCGAGCACAAACCGAAGGGCAAGACTTTAAATTCATATAAGCCATCTGGCGTCACGAAAGCGGTCTTCTCGCGGTCTCTCGGGTCTACCTCGATTTGGCAATATCCGCTCCTCAGGTCCATTGAAGAAAAGTAACGAGCATGTGGAAGTCTGCCGAGAGAGTCATCTATACGGGGAAGCGGATACACATCTTTCTTGGTCATCTGATTTAGCTTCCTGTAGTCCACGCAAAAGCGGAGGCTGCCGTCCTTTTTCTTGACTAGGACCACAGGCGATGCCCAGGGGCTCTTTGATGGCTGAATGACGTCATCTTCAAGCATTTTGTCTACTTGTTGTTGTATCGCTACGCGTTCTTTTGGAGTCACGCGATAAGGGTTCTGGTGAATATGTCTCGCAGTGTCTTCGGTGATTATCCGATGCTTGGTAAGAGGCGTACGACCACCTCTTGATGTGGCCGAAAAGCAGTCTTGGAATTCCGCTAGTAGCTCAAGGAGCCTCCGTCGCTCGTCATTTGACGAAGTAGAGCTAACGTCAAGAACGGGTGCTGGATCAAGTTTTGGCGCTTCGTCGAGTACCGACAAACAGCCTTGAGCATCCACGACATCGTCAAAGTAGGTGACAGCCGTGCCTTTTGGGAGGTGCCGGCGCTCAGCACTGAAATTGGTCAGCAGCAAGTTCGTGCGTCCAGCAGTGACACTGACTATACCTCGTGCGACGGAAACGCCGTGGGTAAAGAGGTGCGAGCTTATTTGGTCTGCAACTGCTTCGCCGTCAAACGAGGCATCACCTGCCACGGAAACAAGCGTGCATGACCTAGGAGGGAGGACCACATCGTCATCAGTAAGACGCAGAGGATTATGTCTCGCCTCCGGACAATCAACTAGGCCAGGACTGTTGCAGAACGTAATCAAACTGTCCGGGATTTTGATGACGGCACCATATTCTCGTAAAAAATCCATGCCAATGATTAGATCTCTGCAGCATGCCGCGAGAACGACGAACGACGCGACGAAAGGAGAACCTCCTATGTCAATTCTCGCTGTGCATCTTCCGGTAGGCATTAGTAACTGGCCGCCTGCCCTTCTGATATGAGGGCCTGTCCACGGCGTTTTCACTTTCTTGAGGTGGACGGCGAGGTCGTGGTTTTAACAGAAAAGTCGGCACCAGTGTCAACTAAGGCTGTCACTTTCTGTCCGTCAAGAAGAACAGTAAGGTCAGTGGTCGTAATTTCGTCGATCTCACGCCTTGTCGGCTTTACGGCGTCGTGCACTGGGAAGAATGGGGTCTCTTTATTGTCGTGGTGATGGCTTGCAACCTTACCCCCGGAGGTCGCCGCGCTCAGTTTCCCCAGCGCGGGCTGGGTGACCTCCTTCCATTAAGGTCCGCGAAGATGCGTCGGTGCGAAGAAGGCGAATGCGCGGGAGAGGCAGAGCGTGATCGACGTCCCGAACCCGCCTGGTGAGTAGGCATTGCTTCCACGTCAGTGGTACGGCAGTCGTCAAACTGAGAACGAGGGGGCCCTTGAAAAGAGGCGTCGTCGAGGCGTGGTATATATTCGTCGGTGGCGCGTCTGCCGTCAAACCATGGTCGAAGAGGTCGAAACGAATCACCGCGATGCCAGCAATGGCGGGAAATATGACCTCCACCTCCGCAGTTAAAACAAAGTGAGCGCCGGTCTACTGTGCGCCATGCGTCCGTTTTTTGGATCTGTGGACGTCTGAACATCTCATCTTGCGACGCTTCCCATGGCGCGGTTGTGGACGGCTGGCGGTACGGCAAGACTGGTGGTCGCCTCAACGTCTCCTCTTGCGGCGGCGACCAAGGTGCAACTGGCGGTTGGCGGTACGTCGGCGGCGATGGCTTAGCGAGTGGTGGACATCGAACAGCGGCGGCGTAGCTCATGGGACGCTGGTCGGCATCAGGGTCAGCTGTCGAAAATGCTTGCCGGATTTCGTCGCGCACGACTTCGACGACGGACGCCATGGGTGTTTCAACACCGGTGTCCGCAACTTCTGAAGTTCCTCGCGGACAATCTCCCTAATCAGGTCTCGCAAGGCGCTCTGATTCTCAAACGTGATGCTGGCGGCACTGATTGGCGCGCTGCTGGACATTCGATCATACTGCCTGCATCGTTGATGAAGTGCCCGCTCGATAGCCGTAGCTTCCTTGATGAAGTCAGCCACGGTACTTCGAAGGTTGTGCAGGAGCCCAGCGAAAAGCTGCTCCTTTACATAGCGCATGAGGTAGCTCAATTTCTTTTCATCCGTCATGTTCGGGTTAGCTCTGCGAAAGAGACGAGTCATATCCTCGGCGAACATCGCGACGGTTTTATTGGGTTTTTGAACCCGTAGCTCCAATAGCTGCTGCGCACGGTCCCGTCGGTCGACGTTGGCGAAAGTATCAACTTAGAAGAACTTCTTGTTGGGCGAGTTGGTGCATGACTTATTGTAGGGTATGTGCGCAAAGCTCGGACGAACACAGGAAAAACGATGTAGACAGAAGGAGCGCAAACTATCAGCTGATTTATTCTTTCTTGAAAAGGCCTATATAAGCTTCTTCAAACGTCACAAAAAAAGTGGATAAGGAGAGAAAGCAAACAAATCATGCCCACCTCATGTCAAGCAAAACCTGCGCAAGAAATTGCCTTCTGCCTTATATAGGTTAACCGAAGTATCGCTTACGCAATCATCTCCCTTCTCTTTAATGATAAAAGCTTCCAACAGTTCCCGCCCCAATCTGTTCCTACTCTTTCCTAAAATCTTTATCTTTTTAAGCAAAGGCTCGAATCCTAAGCATGTGCCGCAATGAGCGGGCAGGTGGGCTCCTTTATTTCGAACCGACAAGGCATGCTTCTTGGCGCGCTCATTTATGCAACGCCCCGTTTGTCCCACGTAGGACTTTCCACATTTGAGGGGTATTTCATACACCACTTTTGTGGCACATTTGACAAAGCTTTCAGCATGCTTGATTCCGCAACCATTGCATAGGGATTCCTTTCCGCTAATCCTTGAACATAATCCGGCAAGCTTTTTGGGTGCTGAAAACACCATAGCGACGCCATGCCGATTTGCCACTTTTTTCATGTTGTGGCCGACCGTGTGCATAAACGGCACAACATGCGCTTCTTTTTCGGTGGGCAGTCGGTGCTGCCACCACGTCTTCCATCATTTTTGATCTTCTTAAGAAGATTGTCAGCCACTGCTGTGATTACCTCACAAGGGAACCCGGCCGCTAGAAGCCTGCCAACTTGATTATAGAACCTGTCATGCATGGTATGCGGGCACGATTTAGTTAGAGCGGAATGAAGGCACGAACTTGCATTCGCCCTCTTTGCAATCTTTGATTGCGCAGAATCAAATGGCATAAGCGGTTTCTGCGCTCGCGGGGCATATTTCCAGCAAATATGGCGTCTTCCGAATTGCAAAGTAACATCTAAAAAAATGCCAGGCCTGCGCGGAAAGCGCAGCACAGTCACGCGAAAGCTGGAAGAGCGGCATTTCTTGAGCCCGTTGTAAACTCTCTTGGGGCTACTAATACAAGTACACTAGCAAGGTCCCCACTACGCCATAAATCACAATATTTGAGAAATTGGGAAGCACCTACAATGCCATTATTCGTCATTGTGCGCAGAAGCGAGGTTCCAGCTACACATATGTAAGGCATTATGTGCACTTTGTTTATTGACGACTGATGACGATGAAGAATCGTGGCTCAGCCCTTTGTACTGGGTTGGAAGCTTTAAACGGCTCACCAGTTACGTAATTCGCATTGTGTGACGCCCGGTCACTATTTAACTCTCCCACCATGCAATATAACATACATTGACGTGAGAAAGAGAGACAGAGAGAAGGGGGAAGAACTTTATTGAGACCCTGAGGAAATGGATGATGGGCTTATGGGCTTCCTTGGCAACCAATGCAAGTGCGCTTGCGAGGAACCCACTACGCTATAAATCATAATTTCTGTGAAGTAGGGCAGCAGCCACTATGCCATTTTTCGTCATTCAACGGAGAGCCGTGGTACCCGCTAAAAACATGTAAGGCATCATGCGCACTTTGTTGGTGTTGTGCCTGATGACGATGAAGAATTATTGCAGAGCCCCTTGTAGTGGGTTGGAAGCATCCAACAGCCCACTCGTTGCGTAATTCGCATTGTGTGACGCCTGGTTACAGAATTCGCGTTGTGTGGTGCGTGGTTGTTATTTCACTCTTCTACCACACTAAATTACATATGTTAATGTGGTTCCTTCTGGACATGAGGCCTGTATAGCGTCGTTTTGCAAGGCGGTTCCAAGCACCGGCATGGCTCTGAGGTACAACACTGGGCTCCCACGCAGAGGGCGCAGGTTCGAACCCCGTTCCATCCTGGAAATTTTTTCTTATTTCGTTTTTTTCTTATTTCGAGCGATAGTGGTTACGGACACCGGCGGCGGCGGCGGCGGCGGACAACTACGCCACCAAAAACAGCCGTTGAAATGATCTCACAACAGCTTTCGTTGTAAAATTGTAATGAACCATCGGAAGGGATCTCTTGTGTCTATTTCAAACCTTTCCCATGAAGCCTGAAAAGGTTTAGAATACTGCTGACTGAACCCGTGTAAGTCCGGGCGCTCTGTCGTGATAAAAGTATCAAAAAATCGTCGACGTATTTGAAGGTGTTAAGTACCCCTTCATTTGAAAATGCAAGCCCTAGTGAGCGGTCAATCGCGGCTAAAAATATGTCACAAAGGACCGGGGTGACACAAGATCCTAAACAAATTCATTTGCGTTAGATATAGAAATCATCATTAAAAGAAATAAAGGTGGATTTTAAGTAAAACTCTAGCAAGGACAACTCTAGCAAGACGATGAAGCCATCGCCAAGCATTTTGTGCGTGTCAGGCCCGGAGCAACGAGGGTGAAAGGCAGGGCAGCTGCATTGTGCAAAGACCTAGAACTTAGTAAGCTTGCAAGTTCAATCGCAGGGTGTAGAAAGAAAGATCTGACCGTTTTCTTTACTGCGAAGACCCACAAGGACTCGGTTCCATTTAGAACGATTGTCAGCGAGAAGGGGTCCTGGCAGTGCCTAATTAGCCAGTTTCTGCAGAAGCATTTGAGTGCCCTGCATGTTGATGACCCATTTGCTACAAAGGACTCCAGTGAACTAGTTGATTTTCAGAATTCCAATGTACATGTAGGATATGCCTTTTCCATAGATGTGGAGGACTTGTTTTATTCGGTGCCTCATGGTGAACTTTTTGTGGCCGTCAGAAACTGCATTGAAACTAATGGTGTTGTTGGATTTCAGAACACTGCTGGAGTGTCAGTAGACAGTTTCATGTCCTTGCTAGAGTTTTACTTAAGATCCACCTTTATTTCTTTTAATGATGATTTCTATATCCAACGCAAAGGACTTTGTATAGGATCTTGTGTCGCCCCGGTCCTTTGTGACATATTTTTAGCCGCGATTGACCGCTCACTAGGGCTTGCATTTTCAAATGAAGGGGTACTTAACACCTTCAGATACGTCGACGATTTTTTTACACTTTTATCACGACAGAGCGCGCGGACTTAACGGATTCAGTCAGCAGTATTCTAAACCTTTTCAGGCTTCATGGGAAAGGTTTGAAATATACACACGAGATCCCTTCCGAAGGTTCATTACAATGTTTAGATGTTACTTTGCAATTCGGAAGACGCCATATTTGCTGGAAATATGCCCCGCGAGCGCAGAAACCGCTTATGCCATTTGATTCTGCGCAATCAAAGATTGCAAAGAGGGCGAATGCAAGTTCGTGCCTTCATTCCGCTCTAACTAAATCGTGCCCGCACACCATGCATGACAGGTTCTATAATCAAGTTGGCAGGCTTCTAGCGGCCGGGTTCCCTTGTGAGGTAATCACAGCAGTGGCTGACAATCTTCTTAAGAAGATCAAAAATGATGGAAGACGTGGTGGCAGCACCGACTACCCACCGAAACAGAAGCGCATTGTTGTGCCGTTATGCACAAGGTCGGCCACAACGTGAAAAAAATGGTTGATCCCTCTGTCATAGGAATCGGAATAACACGAATGTAAAGCGTGTCCTTATAGAAGTAAGTGAATGTTTACTGTAAATTGATATAAGGGAGTTTTCACAATGTATATTGATGTCTGTCAGCTATAGCACCGTTTAACGTGGATGTGCCCACATTGATGATTGGTGGTACATCTCCATCCTGACGACTAACGTCCATGTTAAATGATTACACAAAACCTTGTGGTAGCCGTAGCAGTTAACGGTGGAAGCGTAATCAGAGAACGAGGTGCGATAGCCAGAAGAGCGTCGCATATTGGACGCAGAACTGGGTCGCCATCCCGCGGCATGTTAAAATGTGATTGAACACCCCGGCCGGACTAGAGGGAAACGCAAAGCGCGTCGTGCCACCCCGGTAGCCCGGCCGCGATTTTTCTCGGGGCGAGCGCGTGAGCAGGGAACACGGTGTTACAGCCAGGTGAAGCAGGCGCGCGTCGCAGAGTTATTTTTGGTTTCGATTAGCGTGACGCTATGAGCGAGGCCGACGCTTTTACGACGCTTTAAGGAGCCTACATGACCGTACGACGCTTGCGCTAAAGTAGCCACCTCGCGGTGTGTTAAGGCATTGAAAAAATTGAACTTCTATTGAAAACGCGCCGAATGGGACGGACGTGTAACGCGTTGCAGGTGCTATTCGCGGAGGCCACAGTAATGACGAATTACTTTACTTTACCGCTCTTTACCACCCCCCGCCGATCGGGAGAGTGGTAGATATAAAAGGCGGTTTGTAAAAGCCTCCGGAGTTTGTGACCGTGGCGCAGTGGATAGCGTGCCCGGCATGTGTTCTTGCGGACCGAGTGGTCGTGGGTTCGACGCCCGTTGACGGAACTCTTTTTCTTTGCCATCTGATCGTGTAAATATTTACGACGTCACTTCCGTGACGGAAATACGTCACCGAAGTCTTGGTGGACCCCGGCATAAAACACTTTCGTGTTAAAAGTGGCAAATCGGCATGGCGTCGCTATGGTGTTTTCAGCACCCAAAAAGCTTGCCGGATTATGTTCAAGGATTGGCGGAAAGGAATCCCTACGCAATGGTTGCGGAATCAAGCATGCTGAAAGCTTTGTCAAATGTGCCACGAAAGTGGTGTATGAAATACCCCTCAAATGTGGAAAGTTCTACGTGGGACAAACGGGGCGTTGCATAAATGAGCGCGCCAAGGAGCATGCCTTGTCGGTTCGAAATATAGAAGGAGCCCACCTGCCCGCTCATTGCGGCACATGCTTAGGATGCGAGCCTTTGCTTAAAAAGATAAAGATTTTAGGAAAGAGTAGGAACAGATTAGGGCGGGAACTGTTGGAAGCTTTTATCATTAAAGAGAAGGGAGATGATTGCGTAAGCGATACTTCGGTTAACCTATATAAGGCAGAAGGCAATTTCTTGCGCAGGTTTTGCTTGACATGAGGTGAGCATGATTTGTTTGCTTTCTCTCCTTATCCACTTGTGACATTTGAAGAAGCTTATATAGGGCTTTTCAAGAAAGAATAAATCAGCTGATAGTTTGCGCTCCTTCTGTCTACATCGTTTTTCCTGTGTTCGTCCGAGCTTTGCGCACATACCCCACAATAATATCAACAAACTGCTGTCGGAAGTCGCTCCATGTAGACGGACTGGCTTCTCTATTCTCATACCAAGTACGAGCACTCCCGTCAATGTAAAAGTAGGCGCGGGAGAGCTTTTGCTGATCAAACCACTGATTGATCTTGGCAACACGTTCATAGTGTTCAAGCCAGTCATCAACATTTTCATGGGCACCGCCACTAAAGCGATCAGGCACCAATGGTGGAAAGAGCGTCACCTGGGATGGGTTCGGAAGAGAGCTGCCTTGGGGCACCTGTTGCGGGCTGGCGTTGGCCGTTGGTAGAGGTATGCGGCGCCTGAGAGAAGGTTCCTGCGAGGGGGTGAGCTCCGGAGAGAGGCCTCGCAACCCTCCGACTAAAGCGATGCACGGGAGTTGTAATAGGTGACAATGCGTCCGGGCTGGATGAACGGCTCCCAGTAGGGGTGTGCAGATTCAGGCAGGGTTGTGGTCCAGCACCTCCACCAGTGTCGCGATGCAACGCGAGGAAAAGACAAGAAGACCTTTCGGCAGCGAAACAGCGTGTTGAAAATCAGCTGAACAGGCGGAACGTCTTCTTCGTCTTCACCTAATCACAGCCCCACTAGATGGTGTCCGTTAAAGCCCCCCATTGTCGTCGTCGTCCACATGTAATATACACGCGTCAATATTGTCACGTGGTCGTGACGTCGACGAAGACCGCAGGCGAGGTGTCCAAGATGAAACTCTTTAATCGGCTGAACTTGTGGCCGAGAAAAGGAAAGTTAATTTACAGCAATACACAAGGTATGTACTGATAGCGGCGAACAGAGCATCGACCGTCGATCAACTGACAAGCGGTGAAGCGCGTCGGCATTTATACATGTGCCGTCGAATATTCCAGCATTATCGCTGGTTGTCGCGCAAGTTCTAGAATAAGCTCGAGTGTTCGCGTCTTGCGCGCAATTATAAGCGATCTACAATAACCGCGAAGCATCTCGAACAATGAGGTGCGGTTTGCGCTGAGCGTTGCTGACAGTCTTTGCGGGCGAAAACCGAATACAGCAAAAGTGATAATAAGAAACGCACGTGCCAATATATGTATATATATGCGCGTATGTATTAATTCTTGTTCTGACTGAATATGTGCTTCATTGCCGTACTAACAGTTTGAATACACGTAATACTTTTAAGTGCGGAACACTCTAGGGGCCCAGCCTGTCATATGGTATCGTATGCTGTCGTAGCTTGGCGTATAACACAGGCATAACCTCTAATAGCATAGCCATCTGTAGCATATTGTCACGGGACCATGACGTCAGCAAGGCAGCAGTCAGCGTGTCTAAGGTGAAACTCTCTATATGGCAGAAATTGTGGCCGGTAAACGGAAAGTCACACTACAGCAATACACGCTGTACACTGATAGCGGCGAAAAGAGCGTCGGCCGTCGAAAGACAGATTTGCGGTAAGGCGCGTCTGCACTTATACACGCGGCATCGAAGGTTCTAGCGTTATCGCTCGCGCTTGCGAGAGCTCTCGAATGCACTTGACCATTCACGTCGTGCGCGTAGTCTTAACAAAGTGATCTCGTACAATCGCGAAGCCTCCGTAAGATTCATGACGCAATCTTCTCCGTGCGTGGCTAACAGCTTTGATGGTGAAAAACATGAGGCAAGAAAGGGCTGTGGCAATGCCCCCCTGTGAAAAAGCATCACCCCATTGCGTAAAACTGAATATAGAAGCAAGAAAAAGTGCATGCAACACGAAAGAACAACAATAAAAAAAAAACCCGCATTTCCCCGAAGGGGAGTATGAGGAAGTGCGAAGCACGGGGTGATGCTATGAGGGGGCGCGCGCGAGCCGAGCGAAGGAGACGGCAGCGAGAGAGCACGCGCCAGCCGACCCACGGAGGTCTGGCCGTTTTTAAGTGCAAAGCACTTTTACTGATGATGATGATCTGTCTTCCGAACTCGTTCCAAAAGAACCCGCAACGCGTTCAACTTGTTGGCGGCGTTGCGCACGCCCGAGATGGGGCTCAGGTTGTTGTCGAACCACAGTCGATCGCACACCGCGCAGCTATATCCGAAGCTGCGGTCCAGGAAGTCTCGCTTGAAGCGCGGGTCCGGCCGATCGAATTCGAGGGCCCGCGCTCGCTCACGCATCGCGCGTCCCCGCGCCAGATCGGCTTCGGGGTGCTCGGCTCGCTTCGCACGCTTTCGTTCGGCGTCTCGCCGCCGGCCTTCATCACCACAGGCAATGCGCGGGGCGCGCGCAGCCACGGAGCGGAGGGCGGAGCGCGCGCAGTCACGTGGGGCGTGACGTCGCTGCGCCGTTGCTACAGACGCTCCTCTCCGCTCCTCGCGCCGTTGCTATGGGACGGCGGATTCAGGGTCGCTTATAAAGCGCATTCGCACTTAAAAACATGGCTGATCCCTCCGTCATAGGAATAGGTATAACACGAAAGTGAAACGTATCTTCACAGAAGTAGTGCTTATAGTGTAGTGATATATGAGAGCTTGTACAATGTCTATTCGTGTTTGGCAGCTATAGGCTTCCCAAGCAACGCTTAGCGGCGCTGCTGCTCTTGACAGGCAGCGCCATCTCTGGCAGAAAAAGAGAAACTGGGGCGTGATCAGCGATCGTTTTCCCTTCCCGCCACCGCGTTGCCGCTCGCTTCCGTGCACGTGCAGAGCTCTCGCGGTGCACTTGCGGCGTCTCACAATGTACCGCGTGCAGTGCGGCTTCAAAAGGATCTTCAAGCTTGACTGGCACTTCCGCAAAGCGAACTTGATAAAATGAGGAAGGCTCGTCAATCACGTTAACGGTGAAGAGCAGACGATCGACGACAACCACGCCCGACTCAAAGCGAAATGCATTTCCCAAGTCGCGATTACACCGTGTAGGACGTATACCTCGAGGTAAGTCTCATTCTGTCACGTTAAAGATGAATAATGGTCCACATGCACTCCGAAATGAAGCCGTACACGCTATCGATGTTCTGCGGCGTGGACTACGAATCATATGATTGTTGTTTTGATATGGCATGCTTACAGTAGCAACCGTGTACTTTCGTGAACAAACGTTTACGGCGTGCGAAAAAAAGATTATACGGCCATGGCACTGCTTCCTGAGAAGGTTAGAGTCAAGTCCTCCGTGCCGCTGGAGAATCACCCGCCGATTAAGACGCGAGGCAGCTAGCTGAGCTTCAACCACTGTGAAGCAAGATGAACTGCTCGCCTCGTTTTTTCGGTTCTCGCGTCATGCTTGCAGTCTCTTTTTATGATACCGACTTGACAGGCGTATAAAACCTGTTGCGTGAACGCGGCTAGAAAATCGCACAAAGTCAGAAGGTGGTTTATTCAAGGTTGCAATTGCAAAGCATGTATGAAGTGCCAGTTATATTTAGCGGCTTAAATATATATCACCCCAATAAAGTGACAAAAACAAAGCAAACCTGCAGAACGATGTCAAAGCTTGCTGAAAATGCACAGACGTCCGTTCCGGCGTGATAAAGCAGCCTTCCCGACGCGTGAAATGCAGGCGCCGAACTTCTGACAATGTGCGGAGTTCAGTTGAATTCAACCAACCGCGCAACGCTAACGGTAAACGCGAATGTGAACGTTCAACAACGACGGGTAGGTCTCACGAGCACGAGGAATCAAAACACAAAGTTGCCTCACCTACAACCGTAACTGGACTTTAACAATGCGAGAAGACAGCGAGTAATCATTACTGTAGTCGATGCGTGCATGCGTCCCGTTACTTACCGATTTAGCTAGTCGTAACGAACGAAAGCGATGAACTCAGACAGCCAAAATAGAAGGCGAGACAGCGCTGTCAGCTATCCACGCTTGCCGCCTTTATTTCTCGTGCGACACGCCCGGGAACCGATACAGTTTAACACGTGAATCGTGTGCCTTGTCTGCACTGTTGTGGCTGGCCACTAAACCGCAATACTTCGGACCACGCTTGCGCTTCCGTGGGGTCGCTTCTGCCATCGTGGAAATGCGCAGCTTCGCACAGCAAGCCTCTCGGTTCAACGTGCCGAGCTGACGGCCCCACAGTTACCCGCACCGAGAGAAGAACGCGAGCGCACGTGCGCTACCGCTACCGTGAAAGGGGCTGAGTCGGCCGCGCGACGGTTCAGAGTTTTCGGACAGAGCCGCAGCGCGGCTGGCGCGGCGCTGTCGTCGCGCCGCAAACTTGAGCTTGGGTTCCCTATAGCACCGTTTGACGTGGATGCACCCATGTTGACAGCATGTCTCTATCGCGACGACTAACGCCCATGATCATGATTAAACCGTTGTGGTAGCTGACGGTGTGAACATATATTTGGAGACAGAGAATCGTGAATCCCGCGTAAGGATGATGTCAACAAGCTCATAATCAACACTGGTACCCGGTATGCACTTCTTCAAAGCGTCGTCAATTAAGGAGAGAAACGGCACGGTGTGTGCTTTCTAGTAATGGGCAGCCGACGCCTGTGCTCATGCATATAACACACACTGCGCTTCAGCAACACGGGAGGTAGAGGTTCGTAGCCTGAGCCGCAAACGCGTGCGTCCCGTTGGTTTCTGTCTCGCAGGCGCTGCTCTCGCTCCACCAAGGCACGACATTCGGCCGTCGAAATCGCGTCCTTTCTCCGACGCGTATTGCAGCAGTTTTCTTAGTCGGTGCTCTCGCAATTGAAGCAGTCGGCGGCGGAGAAATCCCGTTGGTGCACGTGGAAGCTGCATTACTCCGATGAGCCGACGCACGCTAACTCGAAGCCAAAGGCGAAGAACGTAACTGCGTCAATGGTGCTTCGGCGACGCCAGCGCGGCCAGTCTACCTCTCTGGTATCGAGACGCTTTAACCATGACCTTCGATATCGCGTGCAATCTCGGAGTAAGCGCTAGTAAGTGTCGATCGTGAAGCATTACTTCTTTCCACATCTCACAGACGGCGGCACCGCCTCGCTCCGCCCGCCGCGAAAGAGAATGAGTGAAAGATATAAGGCGCGTTCGCGCCGTGTCGCGCACACGGTGTAAGATATATACTCTTTAGGTGGGGACACTCCTCGGCTTGCATGCAGAGCGCGTTCGACCAGATAAAGTAACAACGGCGCGCGTATGTTGGTCCGGTGACCGCAGCGGGTATCTATCGGCGGGAAGACGCAACTTAAAGAGAAAAAATGCTTTCTGCTCTGTTGCTATAGCAACCAACGTGGTCGGCGGCAACGCCGGCGTCCGCCGCATGCCTCGTTTTTCGCTCGCGAAAAACGCGGTATGCGTTTCCAACTTTACTTGCTGTCGTGCCAAGGCCGCGTTCGCTGACTAGGAAAGTCAGATTTCCCGCGAAGCGCCAGTTGCTACGGGAACGCGTTCTTGTGTTGAAGTTGCGTCATCCCGCCGATAGGTATCCGCTGCCGTCAGCGGACCGACGGGTGCTCAGCGTTGTTACTTTATCTGGTCGATGGCGTCTCGCGAGTGTCCTCACCTAAAGAGTATATATCTTACACCGTGGTCGCGCATCTCCCGAGTTAGGTTAGTCGATAGGGCGTCGGGCGCTTGACGTCGCGGCCGCACCGTCGTGGGTTCCATTCCCAGCGGGGTATCTTTTTCTTTTTTTTTTCTTCCTCACCCGTTGGCGTCCATTTTATCAACGTCATATCCTTGACGGGTGTATTTGGTGGACCCCGGCATAAAACACTTTCGTGTTAAAAGTATAAACTTGGGTCCTCAGGTTCTTTACCGCGCGTGGTACGGTTTAAAACGCACCACATGCACGACTTCGAGGCGTGCTCGGCGCCGCTGTGAGTTCGGTATACCGTCCGGGACAACCTCGTAGTCGAGTGCACCGAGACGTCGAAGTACCCTGTGTAGTTCCGAAGTATCGTCGAAGAAGCTTCTCGCTAAGTCCTCGTCGGCGTATTGGTGTCCAAACCTAAACACGGTCGCCAGGCTGGTATCCCACGAAGCGTCGTCGAATATTGTAATGGTGGCTGTCGGTCTTCTGCTGATTCTCGATGCGTAGGCAGGCGAGTTGACGGGTTTCTTCGGCGCGCTGAAGGTTGACAGTGACGTCGAGGTTTTCTTCGTCGGTGACATTGGGTAGCAGATGGCAAATTGGGCTAGTTGGTAGTACATACTCAACATGTTCAGTGCAAAAAAGGAACACGAAAACACAAGGAAGTGCACGACACAAGCGCTGTCGTGCACTTCCTTGTGTTTTCGTGTTCCTTTTTTGTGCTGAAAATGCTGGGTAGCATGGTGTAGAGCGTCGTTGCCGGGTTCCTTTTCTAGACCAGTGTGTATGGCGTCATTTGCGTCGTTTCTGTTACGGCCGTGTTTTATGCGAAGGTGAGTCACGTGCGGAAGGATGGCATCTCTCGTCTTGTGTTCGACGTCGACGTACATGGCCAGCATATAGGTGATTGTCTTATTTAGACGCTCCGTGAGGCCATTGGTCGGTGGCTGGCAGGCGGTGGTCCGGTGGTGGCTTGTCTCGCTCTATCCCAAGATCGCCTGAGTTCGGTCAGCAGTAAAGGTCGCACCTCTATCGGTGATGAGAACCTCTGAGGCGCCATGATGAAGTACAATATTCTCATGGAAGGACATGGCTACCTCGGATGCACTGCCTTTGGGCAGGTCCTTTGTTTCGGCGCAGCGGGTGAGGAAGTCGGGAGCTACCATGACCCATTTGTTTCCGCAAGTGGGCCTTGGGAACGGCCCCTGTTCCATCCCGATTTGCTGGAACGGTCGCCGAGGTAGTTCGATCGGCTGAAGAAAGCCTGCTACTCTTGTCGGCGGTGTCTTGCGTCGCTGACAGTCTCGGCATGTCCTTACGTAGTGAACGACGTCGGCGGCAAGGCGCGGTCGATAGTACTTTTCTTGTAATCTTGCGAGCGCGCGGGAAAGACCGAGGTGTCCAGCCGTTGGGTCGTCGTGTACACTCTAGGAAAAATAAAAGCGTATACGTGACTCTTTTCGGAGAGTTCTGACTTGCCACGTGTAGGACGTTCTTTAAAGGGTCATGGTGACTCTCTTGGTGAGTCAGTGTCGGCGCGCTCTAGGAGAGTTCCCTGACCCCCAAGGAAGAGTGGTAGGACTCTTATCCGAAGGATCACGTTACCACTTATAGGGAGTCAGACGGCTCTTGCCGGTAACACTCCTACGGGGGTCAAGTGACCCACACCGAAGCGTCAAGCGACTCCACAACTATCTTAAGCTACTCATTTGGTCCTTGCTCTACTTTCGCGCGACTACTGTTGAAAATAGTGAAGTATTCATTTTAAGCAAGTCCGATAATACTTGCCGTTTGTAAGGAAAGGACAAAAGTGGCACGTGCTAGGCACGATTTGTGACGAGAACTCGAAAGCGCCGACAAAAATGCAAACCGAAACTGGATAAGACGAGCGAAGGGCAGGTGGCACGAAGGCGACAGCAAAAACAGGAACAAGAAGAAGAAAAAAATCACAGCATATCCACGGGGTGAATGATGATGAGTGGGGCGAAGCTACGGAGGGAATCATCTGTAAACCGTGAAATTCTTCCGTGAAATGCGCCCAGTACATAATATAAAGAGTGTGAAACATCGTGTATATATTAAACATCAAACTTTTATTGTACTGTTGGTTTACGTGGTCCCTTCATTATCACTTGTGATCGGTGAAATGCAAGGAAGAAGTCCGCTCCCGAGCGAAAGAGCGCCAAGAGCGACCGCATTCCCCGCTCGCCCTGTGCGAATTAAAGGCGAGGCTAGAGGGAAGACAGGACGCGCGTTCCACGACGCGAGGTCGGTAGCATGCCCAACGAAAGCCAACGGAACGCGATCGTGCAAGTGCTCCGGCTTCGCATCGCCTCATGGTTCCATTTAGCGTCCCAAAACCAAATATATTGCTCAAGGTGTGCCTTGCGTTTTTCGTAGAAATAATTTCTTTATCATGTACATTAAGACGAAAAGTTGAAAGCTCACTAGAGTGTATCGCCCGCAAAGTATGTCTTTTAGTGTGATTTAGCTCTCGTACGGCAGGGTCCTCGCGCCGTTGCCGGTCCACCTCGCCCGTTGACGATCGGGCGAGGTGGCTACATACAACTACTACTACTACTACACTTTAAGAAAAACATCTGGCGTTCTTTCGTTCTGCTTTTACAAAACATCTGGCGTCTTTCGTTGGTTTATTTCATCAATCAACGGCGTTTTGAACAAAATTTTTATTGTTTAATCACGCACAGGAGAAATCTCACCAGGCACTACCTTGGAGGTAAACAATGGCTGCTAATGGGAATGAGAGACAGAAGAAGTCGGCTTTTAGCTAACACTTACACTTCTACTTCTACTAACGTTTCCTACTGGAACATGCCAATGGCTGCTAATGGGGAATGAGAGACAGAAGAATTCGGCTTTAGTTAACGCGCACGCTGCGAATTTTTTATTGTTCAACAACGCACAGGAGAAATCTCCCACCGGCACCACCTTGGAGGTCAAAGCGTAAGACTTGTTATGGACTACTACGACGACTACGAGGGACGAACGGGTGCCGCCTTAAGGAGCTTCGCCCCTAAAGAAGGAACGTGCGAAGAAGAGCTCGCGGGTGGAGGCCACGAAGGCGGACGAAGCGGTGCGCCGCGCGAGGTGACGAGCTCCGGGCGACGTTCCTGAGGCGGGCGTTGGAGAAGTACGTGCCTGCCGGGTCGAGGGCTGGTAGCCTGTCCAAGGTCCAGTTCCGTTGGCCTGTTCAAGGTCCAAGGACGAGGCCTGCCGAACGGCTCCTGCCTGGGTGCAGTGGCCGAGGGCAGGATGGTGGGCGAGGCCTACCTGTTCGGTCCTCGTGGGCCGTGGCCTGACCCTGGTCCTCGGGAGTCGCGACCTATTCCTGCTGGGTTGGTCGCGACTTCCGAATCAATGGCTTTAGCAAGGGCTGACTTCTGGCCTTGTTGGTACGACATATATGGAGTGTTTAGCGCAGAATTATGAAGACGGGAAGGAAAGGGAGAACACGTACACAGGCGCTAACTTTCAACAAATGATTTATTTGAATCCGGATCACACATATTTATACACTTGAGAAAAAATTCGGCAGATCCCACGTACCGTGGAAGTCGATAATATGCGAAGCATGCGGCGACAAGGTGACTGTGGCGTAATTTTTTTTACTGAGCGAAACGTTACGAAATGATGCTAAAGATTTGTATAAATTTTATTCGCACACATATATGCTGAAGAGCCGCATATGCGTTATCAGTAGTTATTTCAAGTTGGGTAACGCTGCCAATGGCAACATGGGTATTACCAACACCAGAAGCGGTAAGCTGATATGTAGCGCTGATACTTGTCCGTTATCGTGGAGAAAGCACGCACGTTTCACGAACCCGTGTGCATGTGTGGAAGTTGAACAAGGTCATCATCATCGTGATCAGTGCGCACTAGACGCTGGTCATGACTTTTTATCGGATCCGGTCGCGATCGCGGTGGCGAGGGGTCCATGTGTAGTGAAGTATGAGTTATAGTAGAGCTGTTAAGAAATCGTGGATGCCTCGGTCATTTCATCGACAAATTTTCTGTATTTAGAGCTGGCGACATGTCGGAGTCTGAAGTCACCCACCGCGTTGGTGAGGATTAGGCCGTTGAGACTGGTAGGCCTGGATAGGGCTAGGTAGACCAACATCAGTGGATGGCGCTTCTCGTATTCGTACGCTACCTGGGCGTATGTGACCTACATAGCCGAGTCTACAAAGTGGCTGTCAATCAATCTGTCATCATCCTCGGTCAGCATGAGGCCATCGCCCAGCCTCGTAAGAAATGAAGAGGACACTACGTCGTTCTGGCAGACTAAGTGCACTTTACGCTGCGTTGATGTGAATATCATACGTAACTTTCGTCAATGTATTCCTCCGGGGTCGATCAATGCTTCAATATAGCTTGCTTAATCACAGGAATACAAATGTAATGCTTATTAGGCAGCTATAAAAGCGGGGCCAACACTGAAATCACGGACGTTAATCTGATATGGCGCCTGTATTGTAGGACTATATATGTAGTGCTTATTGCTTTCTTGTAAAATTAGATACCCAGCACCAGAACCACCACTGACGTTGCACCGACATTACGCCTGGGCAGGCTGTTTTTCCAAACCAGTTTTTAGACCTGATGTGGCTTTGTGGTAGAATACCTGATTGCCACGCAGAATGCTTGGGTTCGATTCCTGCTTGTATCCTGATTTTTATTCTTTCCATTCGTCGGGTCAACGCTGCCGATGTCGGTCTTTCTTGCCGCTTTTACATTTGAATTACTAATGTCTGTTTTCGCCGTTCTTGGGTAGATATAAACTGTCAATCACCTGTGGCGCATACCCGTACACCGCGGACGGTGGTAAACGCGTATGTGCCACACGTGTCTAGAGGAAAGGGTTTGGCGACGTACGCGACAAGATTTTCACGTTATTCATGTCATGACCCGGCAGTCATATTCGTCAAGTTCTCTTACTCTCCCATACTAATTTTGGTCTACACCAAGTTAAGGAGGCAATCACGAGAGGACCCAGACGTAGGCGGCTAGATAGATAGATAGATAGATAGATAGATACATAGATAGAAACGCTCAAAGTGCCAGAGGTTCGCTAAGAAATGCTTCGCATTTAAAAATCACGCATGCGCAGGTACAGCACTGTCGAGGAACACCAGTTCTTTGTTAGTCAGGGATAGTGACGAGGTGCTAACACAATCTTCGCCAAGCTTATGAATTGTTGCCGATTCGATGATTAAACGAATTGTTTCGTCAAGGTGCCTACGCACAATGAACATCAAAAAGCGGAACGCAACCACACGCGCTGCAGTGTGTGGCTAACCAGCCATCGCTGCCTTTCCTGACATTGTTGCAGTGCTCCCTGAGCTGTCATTAAGACAACGCCCCGTCTGTCTACATAATGCTTTACCACACGCTAAGGGAATCTGGTAACAACACCTTCCTTGCAGGCACGTAACGTGCCCTGTGGTTCTTACTGCAGCCAAGCCTTCCTTGAGCAACTGGGTTGCTGCTTTTGCAAAGTTTAGCCAAATTATTTGAGGCCGTGAACACGACGCCAACGTTTGCACGAGCACCCACCTTTTTATGTTGTGGGATATCCTGTGTAGATACGGTATAGCGGCAAACTTTTTTCGGCCGTCAAAATTAGCTGTTATTCCGGCCTGACCATTGGAAGGTGGTTTTTTGAGCAAGCGTTCTGCAACCGATACAACAAGGTGATCGGGATAACCTGCTTGAGTCAGGCGAGTTCTCTGGCAGTGAAGGCTCGTCTCCAAAGATGAGAACAGGACTTCTTTAGGGCGTTATCGAGACAGTGCCGGATAATGGACCTTTTTACCAGTTTTGAGTGGGAGGAGTGGAAAGGCAACAACGGCTTGCTCCCCCTAGGTTCGTAAGGCCAGCACGTGTGATTTCGTGGAAATGATACGCACATCAAGGAACCTTATTGTACAATCTCGCCCGGAAGTTCGTGAGTAAGCACAAGCGGCTGTAGGCAATCACGTGCCAGTGTTATTATGTTAGTGGCTTGAGATTCGAAGGAACCTTTGGCAGATTTATACTGAAAATTGGCAGCGCAAACAAACGGGACACAGAAGAGGAACACAAACAGGCGCAGTTTCCCGTTTGTTGCGCTGCCAATTTTCAGTATGAACCTATACCAACTTGCCCGCCTTTCAAACACTTTGGCAGATTTGATGAAGAACAGATAGTCGTCCACATACCTGAAACTTTAGGAACATTTGTGCCCGTAAGACGCGTCAAGAGGACTCTGTTAAGACTGGCTAAAAACAAATCGCTAAGAACAGGCGCAATACAAGATCCAATGCAAAGGCCTGCTTCTGAATAAACTTTCCATCCCATTGAATGAAAGTGGAGTCGAGGTACAAGGCTAAAAGATCTAAAAATGCCTGGATGAGATACGTGAAGCATCCTTGAATCTATCCAGCCAAACTCCTCAAGGGCATCCTTGATGCATTTGAGTAACCAATCACGAGGCAGAGAGTAAAACAGGCTTAACATCTACAGAGATGGCAGAAAGGCCTTCGTTGGAGTGCAAGTATATAAGTCAAAAACATCCTGGGTCCTTTTCACTAAGAATGGGTCATCCACCTCCAAGGTGTTAAGCTTCTCCTGTAGGAAGAGAGCCAAGGCCTTCTGCCACGTGTCTATTTCGGAGACAATCACCCTAAGGGGAGTTCTGGCTTATGCGATTGCCTACGGCCGCTTGTGCTTACTCACGAACTTGCGGGCGAGGATTGTACAATAAGGTGCCTCGATGTACGATATCATTTCCACGAAAATCACACGTGCTGGTCTTACGAACTAGGGGGAGCAAGCCGTTGTTGCCTTTCCACTCCTCCCACTCAAAACTGGTAAAAAGGTCCATTATCCGGCACTGCCTCGATAACGCCCTAAAGAAATCCTTCACATCTTTGGAGACGAGCCTTCACTGCCAGAGAACTCGCCTGACGCAAGCAGGTTATCCCGATCCTTGTTGTATCGGTTGCACAATGCTTGCTCAAAAAACCACATTCCAATCGTCAGGCCGGAATAACACCTAATTTTGACGGCCGAAAAAAGTTTGCCGCTATACCGTATCTACACAGGATATCCCACAACATAAAAAAGGTGGGTGCTCGTGCAAACGTTGGCGTCGTGTTCACGGCCTCAAATAAGTTGGCTAAACTTTGCAAAAGCAGCAACCCAGTTGCTCAAGGAAGGCTTGGCTGCAGTAAGAACCACAGGGCACGTTACGTGCCCTGCAAGGAAGGTGTTGTTTACCAGATCCCCTTATCGTGTGGTAAGCATTATGTAGGACAGACGGGGCGTTGTCTTAATGACAGGCTCAGGAAGCACTGCAACAATGTCAGGAAAGGCAGCGATGGCTGGTCAGCCACACACTGCAGCGCGTGTGGTTGCGTTCCGCTTTTTGATAAATGTTTAATTGTCCGTAGGCACCTTGACGAAACAACTCGTTTAATCATCGAATCGGCAACTATTCATAGGCTCGGCGAAGATTGTGTTAGCACCCCGTCACTATCGCTGGCTAACAAAGAACTAGTGTTCCTCGGCAGTGCTGTTCCTGCGCATGCGTGATTTTTTTCTCAAGTGTATAAATATGTGTGATCCGGATTCAAATGAATCATTTGTTGAAAGTTAGCGCCTGTGTACGAGTTCTCCCTTCTTGTCCCGTCTTCATAATTCTGCGCTAAACACTCCAGACTCAATGGCGTTGCACACGGTAGCGCATCCGTGTGCCGTCAAGCGTGCCAACCGTGCCACCTGTGGCCTCGCGCACGTCGACGACCGCAGCATGCTGGGACGACGGGGACCCAAACTGTGAGACGGCGTTCTTTTCTGACGAATCGGACACTGTCCTGGCCTAGCCGGACTCTCCGCTAATTGATTCAGGACTTACTCTCGCGCATGTTGCGTGATATAGTTTTTTGTATATATAGTTTTTTTTCTCTTAGCACTTTTATCTCTTCTCTAGTGTACAATATAAAGTTTTTTTCGCCTAGATGAATCCTTTCTCGTCCGTCATCATCAAACATAGTGACGAACGTCCGTAACCATCACATTTTCTGGCGTCCGCGAGACAGGACCAAGCACTCGCATTACATCTGAGAGCCTCACGTTGTTTGTGTGTGGCAGACGAGAATGGACGAGAAGAGAAAGCTAGTTGAGCTACGGAAGGAAATGGGGCTGAGTGGAGAGACGTTGTTGGCATGGGTGAGCGCTGAGGAAAAAGAAATGAGGGACCAGAGAGCGAAAGATCGAGAGGAGGCACGTCTAGCAGCACAGGCGGAGCATGAGCGTGAAATAGCTCGCATGGAGGCTGAAAGGCTCCTCCTCGAGGAGCGACGTCGTGTCGCAGAGGAGCAGCGTCCGAACACGAGTACTGCGAAGGATAGTATGGGTGGTGGTGAGAGTTTCCGCAGCCCACACAAAATGATTCCACCCTATAATGAGGGTAGGGACGAAGTGGACGCGTACATCCAGAAATTTGACGGGGTTGCCACGAGCCAAGTCTGGCCAACCGACAAATGGGCCCGGTCACTGAGCTTGTGCCTAACGAGAGAAGCCTTGACCGTGGTAGGACGGATGTCTGCAGAAGACTCTACAGACTACACCAAGCTCAAGCAGACGATCCTCCAGCGGTTCTGTTACACAGAGGAGAGGATACCGCACGAAGTTTAGGGATGCCCGGCCCGAGAACGCTGAGACAGGTCGACAGTTCGCGGGACTTCTATGTGGATACTTCGACCATTGGCAGGAGCTGGCGAAGACTACCAAAACCTATGATGCACTGCGAGACAAGATTGTGTCCAACCAATTCCTCAGGTGGTGCGACGAGAAGTTGGCTGTCTTCCTGAAGGAGCGAGGATGTCATAACCTGGACACGTTGGCAACGACGGCAGATCAATATTTGGAAGCCCAGGGAATCGCGAATCTCGCTAGAGGAAAAGACGAAAAAGGGAAACCGATGGCTGCAGCTAAAGTTGACACTGCAAGCGAAAACAAGGAAACCGCTTTGTTTTCTGTGCAACAAGCCGGGCCATCGAGCTTCCGATTGCTGGACCAAGTCTCGAGCACCCGAGTCGACATCGTGCTGGATATGTAAGAAGACAGGGCACAGATCCGATAGTTGTCCCTCGAACTCGGGAAAACGTAAAGAGGCATCATGTTCCGTCTTGGGATACCAGAAAGCGCAGCATGACAAATCAATGGAAGGTGCGCCTGACAAGCAGGATAAGAATCATTCTCATGACATGTGCGATGGGACCCAAAGCAACGCAACTTGCGACAACGGGTCAAAACAGATCCCAACTGTAAAGGGCTATCTGGAAGGGAAGCTGGTTACCGTATTACCGGATACCGGTTGCAATAGACCTTATGGAAAATCTGCCGCCATCTAGCGGCCGCAGTGCGCATTTCCGCCATGTTGAAGGCTAAGCGCGCTCTGCATGTGCACACACGGAACGTACTTATCGACGTGTGGCGGCTTATAGGAACGGCAATGCCGACATATTTTCGTGTGCCGTGTTGCTGAGAGTGAGGAAAATGGGATGCTGAAAAAAAGGTTAGCAGGAAACTAGCCTGCATGTGTTATTACATTCCCTTCTGGCCGACGGGGAGCGGCAGAACGTTCCGTTGCCCCACCTACTGCTTACGATTAAGGCCGTGTTTACGTTAGCCCTTCTTAAGATATGTGGTATGTGACAGCATCGACACTCATCAGAGAACACTCTTTCGTGTCATGCCGGAACGAGACAGTTTTCGCGCCGTGTACTTTTGCAGGCACAGACAAATGACTTCGTGTACGAGCTCCAAAGCTGCATCGCGGCTACTCGCGCATGCCTGCGCTGCTGTTGACAGCATTACTTTCATTATTTCATTTCGATAACAATTACATGTTAGACAGGTAGCTAGTGCACGTCATCGATTCTCCGCGAACGCACCGATTGTGCTGGAACGTGTTGTTTGTAATTTGTTTTCGATTGTGTAGTTTAAAAAGGTAGCGTCTGGCGGGGTGCTTTGCGCGCGTATTGCTTCACTATGCGTATTTTTCAGGCATTTCATGTGCTATCGCTGCCGAATTCAGAGGGGCGGCCCGGATGGCGTGACACCCCCTCCCCCCTACTTACGTTTTTTATTTATACCCCAAGAAGAGCACATGTCAGGTTCTCCCAGCTGACGCTGATCGCCCTTCGCAAAAAAATCCTGTATCCACCCCTGTGTGCTATGAAATATTAGGAGATGCTTTTGTGTAGCACTTTTCGTATTAAACTGAAAAAAAAATGCTGTTCCCGCAGATGTGTTACATTCTACCATCGGTGCGCTACAGTTGGTTACGCGCTGAGGTGGTTTCGCAAGCGTTCAGTCGGCGACGCAAAACTACCTTGCTGCAACGGGTTGAAATTGTAAGGCGCGAGTAGGCCCCGAAAGCGACGATGCGAACGCGAATACTCTTGGCGGATTGTGTTATTTACGAGTATATGTCGGAAGGCTATTCAA